>NW_025228057.1:1018937-1043403 GCF_018294505.1 Triticum aestivum
AGAGACAAGGGAGGGAGGGAGGAGAGAGGAGGGGGAGGGGGCGTCCGGAGGAGGAGGGGGAGGGGCCGGCCGGAGGAGGAGGAGGGAGGGGCGGTGGGAGGATGAGGGAGGAGGGCGCGGTGGGAGGAGGAGGGAGAGAAGGAGGGAGTACCTCGGTGGAGGACGGACGACGGCGACGGCGTACGACGGGTATCGGTTTGGCCACGTGGGGAGGATAAGGTAGGGTTAGTAGTAGCGCGTGTGCGAGAAAAGCACTACAGCTAAGGAGAATAGCAGTAGCGCTGGGCGAGGATACCCGCTACTGCTAAGTTGGGCTAGCCATGTGCGCCCAGTTCAAACATAGCAGCAGCGCATTTTGGTAGTACGCGCTACTGCTAAAGTTATAGCAGTAGCGCGGTTTATTTACGTGCACTGCTACTAAGTAGCAGTAGCGCATGATTTTGTCCAGCGCTACTGCTAAGATGCTGTGTATAAGGTTTTCCCTAGTAGTGCAAGCTCCTTGTGGTCATGTAATGATTACTATGGTACGGTAATACCAAGCTTGATTGGATCCTGAGATGATCGTGTGATGTCTGTGATGGTAAGCTGATGTATTTGATGGTTACGAGGTAACCCGAGCAGAGTAAGTCGGTGCATGATAGCTTCATCATGTTGCATGTTAGTATCATCATGTTCATATGTTCATGCCATGCTCATATTGTTCTAGCTGTATCGTGTTCAGCTTGTTCATCCTATGGTTGATCTGAAAATATCAAGTTAATCCTTATTAACGTGTAATTTCCATGTTGTTGTTTGTCTTGATTGCTCTTGATTGTTGTGAGCGAAGTACATTCAATGTACTGACCTGGCGTGTCATGCCAGTTTGCAGGTCATGCCGGATTTGATTGCTTGTTTGCCATGGATTCCTTGTTTGTGAGCTAGGATAAGTGTTCCAGGCAGAGTCCCTGTGGAGTGGAGTTCATCACCGTCGTCGCTGTTCGGCTGCTAGAGTTATTCCACTGCTTCGTGTTGTTCTACTGCTTGCATAGAGCAACCGTGGCAGGCATAGTGTCGCCGTGCTGATGTAATCCCCTTGTACCCATATATATTGTAATAAAGAGCTGATTTGTTCTATGCGAAGTAGTGTCGTATTCCAGAAGACTTCTCCTCAATCTCTGGGCTGGAATACGGGGCATTCCGGTTTCTCTGAGCTGGGGTGCCACATAGCCTACTGACGGGCTTTGAGGTATGCGATGTAATTCTCTAACAAGTTTTTCATATACAAGGTTATACCCATGTATAGACAGTAGCCCCTGAGACTCTGTCCGGATTAGAACAAACCGGACAGAGGATCCCTAGTCAAAGTATGAACACACTATGTTAATGTGTGAGACAGGCATCCATGTTGGCGGCTACTGCCCAAGCCGCAGAAGTTTCCGAGCTCAATCAAAAGCTTCGACTAGCCGATGAGGAGCTCAACGGCGTCAACAAGCGGTTTGACAAAATGCAAGGTATGCGACACTTTTACATACCCGAAGTGATATGTGTGCTAACTCTTTTAACTTACTGAGTTTTATGATTATACTCATAGTTGGCGCAGCCGAGGTCGAGTCCCTCAAGAGCGCACTTGACCAAGCCAAAAAGGAGGCGGAGGTCAGCAGGACGGCAGCTAACAAAGCGGTGAAGGACTTTAAGGCAGAGCGAACTATGAGCCGCGGTTGGGCGAGGTCGGACAATAGCTCAAGAACGCCATAACTAAGTGTGAGTCCTTGGAGCAGAAGACTTCGGGTCAAGCCTCCGAACTCGCTAAAGCTCTCCAGAGAGTGAAGGAGGCCCGGGTTGAAGCCCAGGGCGCTTGCCAGGAGATCCAGGAGGCGAGGCAGATAGCGGCTGGTAAGGCCTTTCTTCTACAGAGAAAATTTGTAAGTAGGAGATACATCTTGCTGACCTGAGTTTGGAGTTCTCCAGGCGCGTTTGCGGATCTGCCCAGGAGTGTCGCCGACGTCACGGAGTTCTTCCGAGCCGAAGAGGGGATCTCGAGGGAGAAGCTGTTCTGGTCGTAGTACCTTGCGCCCGAGCATCCGGTGCCCCTCATTGATCAGCTAAAGCAGCTAGCTGAGCTGCATAGGGTGGCCGGGTTGGCCATGAAGGATGTAATATTCTGTCTTTGGCCAGCCAAGCCCATACCTAGCAGCTACTTCGGACTCGTGAGGGGGCTAGTCAATGCTTGTCCCCGGATCGATGCCATAAAGTGGTCGGCCTGCATAGAAGGTGCCCGGATGTCCTTTGCCCGCATCAAGGTGCAATGGGTGAAGATGAAGGCCACCGAAATTGCCACCGCAGGGCCGCCCGAAGGCAAGGATCACCAAAGGCCGGAGAGGCACTTCGGCGAGGTCCTGGAGGGAGCCCGAATTGTAGAGGGCCAATGTTCAAAGGATATCATATTTGAGTAGTGGAGTTTGGTTTGCAAAGACCATGTAATGAACTCATGATGTTAAATATTTATGCTTGCACCTTATGATTTGGTCAGTTTATCCTCCTGTTCGGCCGTTTTATATGTGAAGATTGCCAGTCATCGGCTTCCGCCCCCGTGAAAGTATTTCCGGGGCGTTCACAAACGCGTGTCCGCTCTTTATCCAACGTCTTGGTCCGTGGAGGAGGCGTCCGCTAGATGAACTAGGCAATCAGACTATGCGGCTTTATTATCCTCACTTAGCCATAGGAGTCCATTGGTGGTGCTAAGTACTAGCCCCTGTTGCGTGAACGGCAATCCGGAGTACGGCGCCTGTGCAACACGGCTTGGTCGAATCCCAGCCCCTCGTATAACATGGCATAAATCGCGAACGATTCGTAGTATGACAGTAAGTCACCGGATCATTGCCAGCTCTCGCATATCATGACAGTCAGTTTTTGGCTTTCTCTACTGAGGTACTTGACTGGACGAACCGGAAATACAATCGCAGTAGTTCTCCCTTTACTACCTTAGTCAAACTTGTGGAACGTAAGGTGGTAAACACAGGAGCCGGGCAACCCAACTATAGACCAAAGACATGATTCGGAGCCGATGCATATAGTGCACTATCCGGGACGCCGAAGAGTTCCCTATAGGTGTTTGGTCTTAAGAGTTTGCAGGGCCGAATACAGCCCCTGGTATAAAGGCCATGCCGAAGTGCGAACGTCGGTTGAAAGCAAAGAGGGAATATGGATGATAAGAAGACAATATAAAAACCCAAAAAAAGAAAAGGGGTAGTAATCATCAGCTTCCTTTATATCCTTATCAGTACGTTGAGGCGTGTTTCGACACATAATTCCATAAATATAAAGGTCATGTTACATGCCTAAAAATTTACATAAGGGAAAGTTTAACAGGGGGCCGAAAAGTAATGTTTGAAAGACTCCAGTGGTGCCCCACCGCATGTCTTCACCGTTTCTCCTTAGTAACAAATCCTTTGATAGGGGTATTTGATGATTGTCCGTAAAGAAGGGGAAAGCCAGCCTTGAAAGGGTCCCTGCTGCAACCATATAGTGGAGGGCTCTTCATGAACCTTCAGTGAAAAAACGTGTAAAGTCCAAATAGGGTCAAGCCATACTGTTGGGGATATAGCTATTAGGTATGACCCGCCTAGGAGGGGCCGGGTTATACCTATGGCGGTTCATCAAGATGAAGCCCATGACGATATTGAAGATGGCGGTTCATGAAGCAGACTTACTAAGGGCCCAAAGCCCAAGAGGCGATTTAAGGCCCATAGCTGTAAACCGCCATATATGTATGACTTGAATTGTAAGGCAAGGGTAATTAATCACCGAGCTGGACACGATGTTTATGAGTCGGCCGGGACTCTGTAAGCCGCAGGGCGTCAACCTGTGTATATAAAGGGACGACCCTGCGGCGGTTTAGGGCAAGAAACAAGAGATCTAAAGCTAGGTCAAGCGTATTCGCTCCCTGGTAATTGAGATATAAGCAATACCACCTCAAACTGGATTAGGCCTTTACCTTCACCGCAAGGGGCCGAACTAGTATAAACTCTCTGCGTAATTTGTCCCGTTCAACCCCTTTAAGCTAACCTAGTTGCAGTGGCTCCACGAATAAGTCCTCACACTAGGACATCTGCCGTGACAATTCCACGACAGTTGGCACCGACCGTGGGGCCAGCGCATGGTAGTTTCATGTTCTTGAAGGGCAACTTCAAAGGGATCAAGGGATACGCTATGGGCCGGATGACAAAGAGTCGTCGCGGCAAGCTCTACATCAACGATGCAGGCTGGGGCCCCGAGGCCGGCTCAATTGAGTACGGGTACCGGGTCACCTTCGGCGGAATCCACATCTTCATCGGCAAGATCGGCGAACCGGGCCCTGAGCCAGACATCTGCACCGACATCATCGATACGGCTCAGTGTGCAAGACCCGCCGGAGTTCAGCCCTCCATTAAGCGTGCCTTCGTGGGATTCATCCATGGAGCGGAATCTGAGAGATCTGTGTCTGGTGGTGAGACGATCGTTTACTCTGATGGTGAGTCGTCCACTGGCAAAACTGAGTCGCTGTACCAACTGCAAGATGGCTGGCTTGAGGGCTAGTACGATGGTGACAGTGTTCCGGAGCCCTATGAGCCGCCAAATAGGGTCGCGATTTTCATGGATGGTACACAGCCAATACAGAATTCTTCGACTACAGCAGCGATGATCTCCGGGTTAGCAGCAGCAATGGCAGCCGGGGCAGGAGGCCTTGTGTGCCCGCCGGCCTTGCCTTGACCGACTTGCTGGACAAGCTGACAACATTGTTAGCGGCGGAGGCTAACCCGGCAAATCAAGTTCAGCATAACGCGGAGGTTGCAAAGTTGCATGACGAGATACCACAAGCCAAGGAGGAGCCGAACGCGGAGAACACCAGGATGGCCATGGAGCGGGCCGCTTTGGATGCTCAGGCACAGCCGATTCAGTCAGAGTCTTTCCGGCTCATGATGGATCAAAACGCTTCAAATGAGGTCATGAGGAGAAGGTATCGGTCTCATCTACCTTCAGTTTACGAGGCAAGGAACCTCTTTAACACGCCTGGAGCGGGGCCCAGTAACCCGCCGGAGATAAACCGGGTTGAGACACCTGGGGCTGGGGCGCCGGTTCAGGCGCGTATGACGGAGCCACCCCGTTTGAATACCACTCCGCCTCAGTATGTACCGACTCTACCGGGTCATTATTCTAACCCTTTGGATAATATGATTGCTGCAGCAACACGGTTGGTGGCTGTACCAGTCGAAGGCGAATCGCCGACAGCAATGGAAATACGACGAGCTGGAGAGCTGCTCCAGACGGCTGTGGCTCAGCAGGCGGCTGATTCATACAGTCGGGACCGTATCCACTCCACGCCACGTCCAAACAAAAGTTACAACAGACATATTGATGAGCCGGCTGTGTCAAGCAGTGGACGATACCGCAACCCGCCCCGTGGACATGACCCGGTGCGCGGTGGAGCTAATGCTCAGAATGTGGTGGATCAGGGTAGAGCGCTTTGGGAGGCCGAGCTGGCGGCTCAATATGCGGCTCGTCAACATTCTCCGGTTCATCGAACAACTTCGGTAGAGACAGGCATGACTTTCAGGACCTTGGGTGTGCCGTGTTTAATGCCGGCTCTTCATAATGAGCATTTTCCCAAGGATTTCAAGGGTCTTCGCAAGGTGCCTAACTATACAGCTGACTTACCCCATGAAGCATGGGTTGAGAGTTATGAGATGGCCATGGAACTACTAGATGTTAGCAATGCTGCGTGTGCTAAGTATTTCACCATGAGGTTGGATGGGACGGCCCGTACTTGGTTGAAAGGGCTGCCTGCCAACTCCATCGGGTCATGGGCCGAGTTAAAAGCCTGGTTTACTAAAAAAATAGGATACGTGCAAGCAGCCTATGTCAATTGTGGATCTGGATGCCTGCGTCCAAGAAGAGGGCGAGTCAACAGCCCATTGGGTGCGCCGGGTCTCAACTATCTTACACTCGTCAGATCGCATCAATGCCAATTCAACAGTCTTAATGTTGGAGAAGAATTGTCGTTTTTTGCCCCTTAAACAGAAGCTAGGGCGGCTCAAGCGCCACTGCAGTAACATGGGGGAGCTGATGGCAGCTCTGGTTAAGTATGCTGACTCTGATAGTACCAAGGACCCCGAGTCTGACGATGAAAAGTCGGGAAAGGGAAAGAAGAGTAGCAGCACCAGAGGGCAACAGCATAACCCGGCGAGTCAGGGAGGCAACGGTAAGCGCAAGGCTGATAATAGTTTGGATTTTGTGGCTAACACCAATGCGCAGAATAATGGTAAGTGTCGTAAGGGTAAGCCGCCTCCACGGGTTGTGGGGCCAGGCTTCAATATTTAGCAGCTGCTGAATCAGCCCTGCCCAAGGCATGGTACACGGGAAAGGCCGTCTGGTCACCTCTGGAAGGATTGCTTCATTATGAACGAGTACAAAAATTCCAATCTTTTCAAGACAATCATGGGCCGGGCAGCGCCTTAGGATCTGTCCCTCATGGACCGGGTCATGGTGGTGGCGGTTCAAGTTCCAGTTTTCAAGGCCAAGGCCATCAGGGTGGTTACAACCAACAGAATGGTCAGGGGAATCAGCAACAGCAATCTGGGTATCAGAGTAACGCGAAGCAGCTAAATAGTGGGCAGTACCACGTCTTCACCATAAGTTTATGTAAGCGGGATCAGAAGCTCCATAAAAGGGCCGTGAACGCTCTTGAGCTGGCGGTTCCCCGTTACTTGCGATGGTCTGAGCAGCCCATTGTGTGGAGTCGTGAGGATCATCCGCCCCGGGTTGATAATCCGGGTCACTTGGCTTTGGTGGTGGCGCCTCAGTTTGGAGGATATAAATTCACTAAAGTACTCATGGACGGAGGCAGCAGCATCAATATCCTTTATTATAAAACTTTCCGTCGCATGGGATTCACTGATAAAAATCTTAAACCGCCGAACACTGTTTTTAACGGTGTGGTGCCTTGTAAGTCGGCATACCCGGTTGGTAAAATAGCTCTGGAGGTTGCTTTTGGGGATGAATATGATTCCAGGGCCGAGACGTTAACCTTTGAAGTGGTAAAGATCCAAAGCCCGTATCACGCTCTGTTTGGACGGCCGGCTTATGCCAAGTTCATGGCATGGCCTTGTTATGTTTATCTGCAGCTCAAGATGCCGGGTTACAAGGGCACTATAATAGTGCATGGGAGTCGCAAGATAGCCTTTGAGTATGAAGAAGGTGACGCTGCTTACGCTGAGTCTGTCTGTGCAACAGAAGAGTTGATGTTTTATAAAGACAATGTTGACCCGGCAGATATGACATCTCTGAAAAAGCCAACTACGGAGCATGACCCGGTCTTGAAGTTTAAATCGGCAGATGATACTAAGCTAGTTGATTTTGTTCCTGGCGATTAATCCAAACAGTTCAGCATCAGTGCTAATCGGGATCCAAAATAGTAAAGTGCGCTCATCAAGTTCATCTGTGAGAACCGGGACATCTTTGCATGGAAACCTTCTGATATGCCAGGTGTACCGAGGGAACTCGCTGAGCACACTCTTAATATTGATCCAAAGTTTAAGACGGTCAAGCAATTCCTTCGTCGTTTTAATGAAGAGAGGCGTAAGGCCATTGGTGAAGAAGTTGCCCGGCTCTTGGCGGCTGGGTTCATTGTTGAAGTTTTTCATCCTGAGTGGTTGGCTAATCCGGTGCTGGTGCTTAAGAAGAACGACACTTGGCGTATGTGTGTGGACTACACGGACTTGAACAAGGCTTGTCCGGCTGATCCTTTTGCTCTCCCCCATATTGACAAAATTATTGATGCTACGGCGGGTTGTGAGCGTTCGAGCTTTTTGGATGCTTTTTTAGGTTATCATCATATCAAGATAGCAGTTAAGGACCAGGAGAAGACAGCTTTCATCACTCCCTTTGGAGCCTTCTGTTGTGTGTCTATGCCTTTTGGGCTCATGAGTGCACAGGCGACTTACCAGCGATGTGTGCAGAATTGTCTTCATGATCAGATTGGGCGCAATGTTCATGCTTATGTGGATGACATTGCGGTGAAATCAAGAAACAAGGAAACCTTGATAGATGATTTAAAGGAGACCTTTGACAATCTCCGGGTCTACAAGATGATGCTTAACCCGACCAAGTGCGTTGTTGGTGTACCAGCAGGCAAGCTCTTGGGTTTTCTGGTTTCTAATAGAGGTATTGAAGCTAACCCGGAGAAGATCAAGGCCATTACTTCCTTGGCAAAGCCGGCGTGTATCAATGATGTTCAACGTTTGGCGGGTCGTATTCCTGCCTTAAGCCGTTTCATAAGCCGGTTGGGTGAGAAGGCTATACCACTGTATCAGATGATGAAGAAAACAGATCACTTTGTCTGGAGTGATGCTGCTAATGACGCGTTTGAAGGTTTGAAGAAAGAGCTAGCTAAGCCGCCAGTCCTTGCTGCTCCTATTGATAAGGAGACGTTGTTATTATATGTGGCTGCTAATGCCCGGGCTGTTAGCGTAGCTATTGTGGTGGAACGGAAGAAAGCATGCAAGGAATATCCGGTTCAACGGCCGGTTTATTGTATCAGTGAAGTGCTTATTGAGTCCAAGCAGAAGTATCCGCACTGGCAGAAGCTCGTATATGGGGTGTTCATGGCCAGTCGGAAGCCTAAGCAGTATTTTTTGGGTCATCCCATCACTGTGGTTAGTTCTGCTCCCTTAGGGGATATTATTCAAAACTGAGAAGCCACAGGTCGGGTAGCCAACTGGGCCATTGAGCTTGGACCTCATGGTTTGAAGTATATGCCTCGCACAGCCATCAAGTCTCAAGCACATGTGGATTTCATCAATGACTGGACAGAGCTGCAGATGCCCGAAAAGAAGCCACATAACACATATTGGACTATTCACTTTCATGGGTCCGGGCAATTGGAGGGCTCGGGGGATGGAGTTGTCTTAGCTTCCCCTCGAGGTGACAAGTTTTGTTATGTTTTAAGGTTGATGTTTCCCTGTACTAACAATGCAGCTAGTATGAAGCCTTGTTCCATGGTCTTCGGATGGCTAAGGAGATGAATTTAAGCCTGGTGAGATGTTTCGGCGACTCAGACTTAGTGGCTCAGCAAGTCTCAGGCAAATGGGATTCTAAGGATCCACTCATGGCGGCTTATCGCCACGAGGTTGATGCTATTGCTGGGCACTTCAAGGGTTATCAAATGGAACATGTTGATCGCAGGAAAAATGAGGCGGCTGATGCCTTAAGCCGGTTAGGGTCCCAGCGTAAGCCAGTGCCACCTAACACTTTTTTGGATATTCTGCATAACCCTTTAGTTAAATTGTGTACAGAGGAAGATCTGGCTATTCCTGACCCCGAGGCACAATTTGTGGCGGCTCTTCATGTTATTCCTGATTGGATAGTCCCGCATCTGGCTTATATGACCCGGGGCGAGTTACCTGAAGATGAAACTTTAGCCAGGTAGATAACCCGGCGGTCTAGGTCGATGGCAATTGTCAATGGATTGCTACACCATTGGAGTGTACAGGGGCGTTTCAACGTTGTGTTTCTCGAGAAGAGGGCCATGAGATTCTGCGTGAGATTCATGAAGGAGATTGTGGTCATCATGCGGGCTCTAAATCTCTCAGGGCTAAAGCTTTTCGTCATGGATTTTATTGGCTGACGCCTCATGCTGATGTAGAGGATTTGGTCAGTAAATGTGATGGTTGTCAGAAATTCTCACGGCGAGCTCACGTGCCGGCTCAAGAATTGAGGATGATTCCAATTACTTGGCCATTTGCAGTCTAGGGGCTTGATATGGTTGGGCCTTTCAAAAGGTCCAAGGATAAGAAGACCCACCTATTGGTGGCAGTTGACAAATTCACAAAGTGGGTTGAAGCAGAGCCGGTCAGTAAGTGTGACGCGGCAACAACAGTTCAGTTCATCAAAAAGGTGATTTTTCGCTTTGGTTTTCCCCACAACATTATAACTGATAATGGCACTAATCTATCCAATGGTGCTATGAAAGAGTTTTGTCAACGTGAGCATATTCGACTTTATGTGTCATCAGTGGCTCACCCCCAGTCAAATGGTCAAGCTGAGAGAGCCAATCAAGAAATTTTGAGAGGCATCAAGCCCCGGTTTATGGTTCCTTTCCAAAGGACGCCGGGCTGTTGGGTGGAGGAGTTACCATCAGTGATATGGAGTATCATTACTACCCCAACAGATCTACAGGTTATACGCCTTTCTTCATGGTTTACGGAGCAGAGACGGTTCTCCCTAGTGACATCCGTCATGATTCGCCCTGTGTGGCAGCTTATGTTGAAGCTGGTAATGAAAAAGCACGTCAAGATGCACTTGACCTATTGGATGAGGAGCGTGACCTTGCGGCAGCTCATTCAACGATTTACCAGCAAGATCTGCGCCGCTATCACAGCCGCCGGGTTAAAACCAAAACCTTTTAGAAAGGTGATTTGGTGCTCCGGCTTATCCAGGATCAATCTGATATGCACAAGCTATCCCCACCTTGGGAAGGACCCTTTGTGGTCAGCAAGAATCTGAACAATGGGTCATACTACCTTATCGATGTTCGAGGCCACAAGGACTCACTCATGTCAGAGGAAGAGACCCGTCGGTCGTGGAATATTGCTCATCTTCGGCCTTACTATACCTGAGCCACTAGCTCTCCTGATGTACATATTTGGACAATGTATATAGTATGATCAATATAATAAAGCTGGCATCCCTAGTAATTTAGGGCCTCTGTCGTTTTCATTTCTCAGAAACTGAGTTTTTATTACTACTTTATATGATTATTTAAATGCTTAATGCCGAGTTACAGGGACCAAAGAGAGTTTGTTGCACAGCACAACTCAAACATAGGTATCCGGCGAGCACAGCTCAAAAATATTACTTGGGGGCTCTTTATTCAAAGGACAAGAGTTTCTATGACCCTTGTAATAGTCTTAAAAAGCTAGGCTTGGAAGCCAGGTGTATTCACCTAAAAACCCAGGTTATCCTGCCTTTATAAGTCTGCCAGTATGCCCAGGTAATTCTGGAATGACCCGCCATACTTTGGACAAGTCAATCTTATATAGACCCTGAACTTGTCTGAGTTAAATGATGATTGGTTATGTGAGGTCCGGCTTATAAGGTTTGTATGAAGGTTTAACTCAGTGGTTGTGCGGCCCTTGAAAGCACTTGTTTTTTAGGCCTGGCAGCCTATGAAAAGCCTTGTTTTTCTTTCGATTTCGATTTTGAAAGTTTTTTCAGGATTATCCTTTGTGACATATTAAATATATGGTTGAAAACAGATAAGGCTTATAATGCATTATGGTTCATATACGAGGTTAACCGGTGTTTATTAACCCGGCCTGGCTTTGGACTACAAGTTGCTAGTATATGATGAGAAAGTATCCGGTGTTTGTTACCCGGCCTGGCTTTGGACTATAAGTCGCCAGTATACGATGATATCACATATTTGGAAGCGTTGTGCTCTAATACCCCTTCTAGCTTACGGCATCATAAGCCGACAATATATGACAATTGAACAGAGCATTGTGTGCTCAAATTTTTGGGTTATCACCCTTACTGCACTGGTTTGATAAGCCGGCAGTGTGATCAAATATCACAGGTATGATATATTTTGTTATGATTATATATGGTTATGATTAAACCGGCCTTGGCCGTGAACTATTTTAGTCACCACTAGTTCTATATTGGGTATTATGACCCGTCCTGCGATAAACCGCCAGGACACTTGTGATGTGTTTATATGCAGGAACAGATTTAAACTGATGGCATTATAAGCATAAGTGGCAGCTATTAATTCGGCGGATCAACAGTATCATGCCACACAAAACGTGCACGATGGCACGACAGCTCAGAGTTCAACTAAACTATTACACTCTTCTTGGCCTTGACAACTTGAGGCTTCTGGATCATCCCTCTCCGGTTATTCGTCCTCCTCCGCCATCTGGATATTTGGTGATGACCAATCGATGCCACACAAGGCTTGGAATTCAGCTTCGTCATCAATAAGGTCGGACGGATCAACTTCAGGGGCGAAAGTATGCTTACGGATTGGGGGGATCAGATCCATCACTTTATAAGCCGCCATGGGCATCTTCTGATTCTCCATGTCATAAGCTAGTTGATATCTTGAAAGATATGTTTCATCAGCAATTAGACTGGCTAGAGGACATATCTATTTCACGTAGGCAGCGAAGTCTTTCTTATCAAAGGAGTGCCGTCTTCTTTTAAGCTTGGATACCCAGTAGCTATAGCGGCCGAGTCTAGCTCTGTTAGCCACGCCTTGGCCCGGCTTAAAGCTGTCATGGCACCGGCTCTCGCAGATGACCATTTCATCTTGTCAATCCTTGTAGGCAGAATAGAGAGTTTTTTCAAGACATCAATCAAAAGTGTCGGCGTTCTGGGAACGGGGGTCCCCAGACTTGCCTGGCTGCGGCCCACGGCATGGTTAAGCCACCGGGCCGTCCGGCCCATCTTCATCAACAAGGCATCCAAGACCCTCGCGAGGGGCCAAGCCTCGCGAGGCGGGCGACGCAAGACCTCCTCAGGAGTAGCCTAGCCAGGCGGGCTCATGAGGAGCGGAGATATCAAGGCGGGGCAAACCCCACAAGGCTCTCGTGACGTGAGCCTTGACGATCGAGACCAGGCGGGCGCCCGACGGGCGCTATCGCGCGTAGCGTCCTTGTTTCCTCTTTGGTGCTAAGGAGGCAAGCGTAGGCGAGGAGTACCGAGGCATCAGGCAAAGGTTGCCATATCGGTGCAACGGGACCAAGACCAGAAGGATGGCAGGACGGAGGTCACTCTGGAGCCCAAGACGGCGTCACCACCAGAGCCTTTCGCAGGCGAAGACCACTTTTGTCAGGATAGCTTGTACTAGCTACCCCCCTTCAAATTTGCCCGCTGTTGTTGGCTCCCTTCCCGCTCAATATTTGGGAAGAGGACCAGTGCCTATATAAGTAGAACCAGCCACCACAGTACGGTAGCTCGGCTTGATCTGATCTCAGCTTGATCCGATCTGATCGAGAGCCTACCCTAGCCACAAGAACACCTCAACCTCAGGAGGCTATTCTTCCAATTGTATTGTTCATCATCAGGCCAAGAGGCAATCCACCACCACACACACTGGAGTAGGGTATTACACCACAACGGTGGCCCGAACCAGTATAAATCTCGTGTCTTTCTGTGTTGCGAGTTCGTTGAGTTCGTCTGCGAGATCTTAGCGAGCTAGGGGGTGGATCGGTAGGAGGGAAAGACTTCACACGCACCCCAGAGTTCGAACCTTGAGGGTTTGCCGGAACCCCACATCTGACATTTGGCGCACCAGGTAGGGGTGCGCTGTAGCTTCCCTTCCCTCAATTCGTCGCTCCGTCGCTCCGTCATCTTCATGGAGGACGCTCGCCGTGCTCGAGCTGAGCGCCGGGCAACCCTCACTGCCCGCGTTGCTCAGACGGCTCCCGTCGGCGGGCCACCTCATTGTTCTTCGTCTCCCGCCGCCAATGCTGCCACCGGCCCGGCGGGGAACGAGCAACATGCGTCCTCGCTACATCCGTTGGTGCGGCAGGATGGCCGCACCGCCACTCCATCACTGACCCCAGCCGGTTCTTCGTCTCATGCACGCCGCGCTCCCATAGAGGCGTGAGCCGCGCTCCTCGCGGAGAACGAGCTCCTGCGCTACCGCCCAGTCGACAACCTCTAGGAGGAGTGGCTCGACCGCGTCGCCGAGCTCGTCCGCGCCGCAGGGGGCTCCCCGGCGCAGTCCCCCTCTCTGCCTCACCCTCCACCGGCCACAGGCGACATGGCTCATGGCACGCCTCCACCACCTCTGCCCCAAGACTGCGCCTTGGCGCCAAGGCGCACGGGCCCACGGCGTGTTCCGCCACGTCCGGTGCCCGCGCGCGAAGAGAGAAGCTGCCAAGAAATCCCTTGGCCGCGAGAAGCTGCACCTGCGCTCCCCGCGCCGCCTCGTCAAGACCGCGCGCCGCCTGCGGTGGCGCCGCGCGGACCTCATCAAGACCAAGCTCCACCTCCAAGGCGGGCCCCGGCAACCACGGCCGGATGCCGTGCCTTCACCCCCGAGCTGCGTAGCGTTGCCTGGCCAGGCAAGTTCAAGCCTGATCTACCTCCTCGCTACGACGGCACCGCCGACCCCGCGGAGTTCCTGCAGCTCTACGAGCTGAGCATCGAATCGGCCAACGACGACGAGAAAGTCATGGCGAACTGGTTCCCTATGGCTCTCAAGGATGGTGCCCGCTCCTGGCTCCTGAACCTGCAGCATGGCTCGATCTCCTCCTGGGATGAGATGCGTGACTGCTTCATCGCCAACTTCCAGGGCACCCGCCGGCCGCGGGTGACCTGCGCCGCATCAAGCAACAGCCAGGGGAGACCCTCCAGAAGTACATCCAGCGCTTCAACAACACTCGCCTCAAGATCCCCAAGGTCACGGACGAGGCCATCATCTCCGCGTTCTCAGACGGCGTCCATGACGTCAAGATGAAGGAAGAGCTCGCTATCCATGTGGAGCTGTGCACCTCTCAGGAGCTGTTCAACCTGGCGACCAAGTGCGCAAGAGCTGAGGAGGGGCGCCTCTCTCTCCTCGAGTTGCCAGCCGTGGGCACAGAGGAGAAGAAAGCCTAGGCCAAGGATGTGAAGCGCAAGGAGCGGCAGTGCTAGCACCAGAGCCCGACACCAAGCGGGGCAGAGATCAGCCTGAGTCATCCAAGAATAGCCGACCGTTCTGCGCCTTCCACAATCTGAACACCCACAACACCAGTTACTGTCAAGAGCTCAGAGCCATTCGCGAAGGACGTTTCGGTCGACGCCCCGAGCTCAACGACCGGTGCTACGGCCGTGGAGGAGGACGCTGGGACGATTGTGGACCGCGCCAGGAGTGGCGCCACAGGCCTCGTGAGGACCACTGGCAGGACCATCCTCGCGAGGGCGCCCGGAGGGACCAGCCTCGTGAGGATCGCCCCCAGGGTAACGCTGGTCTTCCCCCGCTGCCGCCACCAAGAAGGAAAGAAGATCACCATCAGGATGAGGGGGCTGGGGGCTTCCAGGAGCCGCGTGCAATCGCCTGCATCTTGGGCAGCGCGCAGGCCCCAGCCTCTCAACGCATCTTCAAACAGTTCGCTCGAGAAGTGAACGCAGTGCTCTCCAAGCTCGAGGCCACGCGCCCGCTCAAGTGGTCCCAGTGCGCCATCACTTTCAACTCGGCAGATCAGCTCAAGTGCGCAGCCACCGCTGGCGCCCTCCCGATGCTGTGCTCCCCAGTCATCAGCAATGTGCAGGTTACCAAGACCCTCATCGACGGGGGCGCAGGGCTCAATGTCCTATCAGTCGACATGTTCGACAACCTCCAAGTCCCGTATGAGCAGCTTCAGCCTACCAAGCCTTTCTCAAGAGTAACCGACGGCTCCACTACACCGATAGGGGAGGTCCGCCTGCCTGTCACCTTTGGAGAGCGCAAGAACTACTGCACCGAGCTCATCGACTTCGACGTCGCGCACATCCGTCTGCCGTACAATGCCATCCTCGGGTATCCGGCCCTGGCCAAGTTCATGGCAGTCACCCATCACGGCTACAACGTCCTTAAGATGCCAGGAAGCGGCGGAATCATCATGGTCCCATGTGAAGAGAGAGATGCGGTGTGCTCACTCGAGCGCGCCTTCCAAGCTGCAGCAATCAACGACCCCAACAGCAGGAGTGAGGGCCCTCCGGAGGCCATCCCCAAGAAGAAGCAGCTGCGCCGAGTAGGATCTCAGGAGGGCGGCGACGCAGCTGGAGCCTCGTCAGGATCAGCGCCCGCTCCAGGGGCGCCTCCCTCTGTCGCATAGGAAGGCGCGCCCGGCGCCCTCCTCGGGCAAGGCTCGGGGGCTCTCTTCTGGAGGGCCTCAGACCTTGCCAACCTCACGAGGGAGGCGCTTGGGCACCACTTGGAGGCGTGCTTCGCGACACATTTCCCTTAGGAGAACACAGGGCAAGGAGTGCCCACCACTCAGGAGTTCATCACCAAGACCACTCAGGAACTGCAAGACGCAAGAGCCATGTGCGGCGACAGCCGCTCACGAGGCGCAGATCCCCATCCAGGCGAGGATGCTGGGCTGCGTGTCTGCATCGACTACCCAGGGCTCAACAGGGCCGCATCTCAGGAGCATTTCAGGCCTTCGCGTGTGGGCCGTTGCGATGGCCCACCACACAGCTACGTTCGCATGCCCTTCGGCTTGCCGAGCGTGGCGTCAGCCTATCAGCGCAACATGCGGCGTGTCCTGGCGGCTCAGGAGGCCAGGTACCACGCCGTCCTGGAAGAGATGGAGACAGTCTTCAGGGAACCTCCCGAGCCTCAGGGCCCCGGTGGCTCGTGAAGAGTCATTCCTTCGACGCACGCCTTTAGTTGCACCAACTCTACTTCGTCTACAGAGCCAGGTGACATTTTCCAAGCTCGTTTAGCTGGGAGCGCCCCTCGGGCTGCATTGTTCCCAGGCCGCATGGGTCCGTCCCTGTGGCATGTATCCCTTTTGCTTATGTCTTTAGCTTACCTTGCTGGGGGCGCCCCTCGGGCTGCATCATCCCCAAGCTGCTCGGGCCTGACCCAGTGGCATGTATCTTCCTGCATTTACCCAAGCTGATTTGCCTCCCATGCTTAACCTGCTCGATCGTCGCCTCCCACGGGGCCTCCTCACATTGGCACGACGCTGGTGCATGGGCCCGTCCTTGCCACGTCGACAAACCTGAGCGGTCGAGCTCTGGCTCGCGGCACGCCTCGCGCACGTCACCTCACCAGGCCCTCAGTGCCCTCGCCTCTTCGCGGAACAACCAGCGGCAGGCTGGCAGCTATAACGGCAAACCGAGTTTCTTCTTGTGCCTGTTCACAGGGATCCCATGGGGAGGATAGAAGGCGGCACCGCGAGTCTCTTTTTGTCTCGTGCAATTCGCTTGTGCGTTGAAAGGGGGGCTCCTGAGCATCGCGACTCAGGAGCTCTTACTGGCTCTCCAGCCCTCACCCCCTGGCCTCGAGCACGGCATCGCGACCTGGCATAGCAGCAGCGGCTGAGCTCGCTCAATGGCCGGGACCTGAGGACGTAGAGCACTAAGGAGAGCATGGGAGGAGGGAAACTCGTATGGGTCCGTCCTAGCTATGCCGCACAAACTAGCGCACATGCCTAGCGCACCACCCGGAATCGCCACGAAGTCGACAAGATAAGTCCCGCTCTCGGATTTGCTAAATGTTGGGGCCTAAGAGTGACCCTTGCCGCAGCCCCGTTGCGGCCACGTCAACTACCTTTCTTGCCTTACCATGGCTGCTTGAGCGCTAAGGGGGACCTCCTGAGCATCGCGCCTCAGGGGCTCTTACTGGACCTTGCGCCGCACACCTCCTGGCCTTGACCACGGCACGCGACCTGGAATACCAGCGACGTCTATAGCCTGCCTGGGGACCGGGACCCGTCAGCGTAGAGAAACAGGCCATCGCGAGGGAAGAAAGGGGGAACCGAGCCTTAACGGGATATGCGTTCACCAAATTTTCATAACGGGGAAGATGAGCGCAAAAGACATTACAGACCCTTTACACGCCCCCGCGGGGTACTTCATGATTCTTTGCAGGGAACAAAAGCTAGAACTAAGAGGGATCCTATCTACACCCTCCCGTGGCGGACGCCATCACCAACAGTAGGCCACCCTTCGCATCAAAGACCTTGAAGAAGAGCGTGGAGGCACCGTCGTACTCGAAGTGAATCGCGACGGCGCGCCTTGTACGGCAGACCCGCGCGACCTCGCCCCAGCCGCGAGTCATGAAGATCTTGCCGGTGGGGAGTGCTTCGATCTCTGCTCCAGTCACCGGAGTGTCGCAGTCGGCGTGCTGCAACCAGAGCTCGAGAGGCCCCCTCGGCGGCATCACGTCGGAGAAGAACCGCGGGAAGCGGATCCAAGAGCTTGGACGCATCGGCGCCCATAGCACAAGCTCACGCGAGGAGTCCGCGGCGTGGATTCTAGGGGCGACAGTGAATGTTGCCGTGGTGCGGCGACCAAGGGCGCGGCGCGGTTGACGCCTGATACGTCTCCAACGTATCTATAATTTTTTATTGTTCCATGCTATATTATATTCTGTTTTGGATATTATTGGGCTTTATTATACACTTTTATATTATTTTTGGGACTAACCTATTAACCGGAGGCCCAGCCCAGAATTGTTGTTTTTTGCCTATTTCAGAGTTTCGCAGAAAAAGAATATTAAACGGAGTCCAAACAGAATGAAACCTTCGGGAACGTGATTTTCAGAACGAACGTGATCCAGAGGACTTGGACCCTACGTCAAGACATCAAACAAGAGGCCACGAGGTAGGGGGGCGCACCTACCCCTCCCCCCCAGGCGCGCCCTCCACCCTCGTGGGCCCCCTGTTGTTCCACCGATGTACTTCTTCCTCCTATATATACCTACCACTAGTAGAAAACGGGGAAAAAGTCACAGGGAAGTTTTCTAATTAGCCCCGGTTCAGTCACGAACCGGGACCCATGGGGGCATTCGTCCCGGTTCGTGAGCCCAGGGGGCCGGCCGGGGCCTTGTGGGCATTGGTCCCGGTTCGTATGGAACCATTTGTCCCGGTTCGATCCAATAACCGGGACTAATGGTCCTCGCTCCTGGCCCACAACCATTTGTCCCGGTTCTTGGCATGAACTGGGACAGAAGGCCCGGATTTAGTACCGGTTCATGCCACGAACCGGGACCAATGAGGTGCCTATATATACCCCATCGCCACGGCAGAGCACTCCACAGTGCTCTGTTTTTCTCTGGCCGGCGAGGGGAGGGCTTTGTGGTGCTCTAACTCACCTCCTATGCACATGAGGTGTTCGATGAAATGCCCGAGCCACACTAGTTAATCTTTCTCCTCTCGAAACTCGACCTCCGAGCTCCATTTTCCTCGAGATTTGTCTAGGTTTAGCGGCCCGTCACGTCCCATTCCCGTCTTCACCACCGTCGACCGCCCGTGCCGATCTCGTCGCCGGCAACACCGTGGTGAGCCTCTTGTTCTTATCTTCTTTTTGAAAGAAAAAAATTCTTACTTTAGATAGATACTTGTCTAATTTTCTTACTATTTTATTCCTTCTTATTACATAGTGCGATGGTTTTGGTATCCGCCCCCGTCGGCCCTCGTCCTGTCTATGATTCGGATGTGGTATATATTATCTTTTTATAACTATTTGATTCATTTATTGTTTATGACAAATATACCGACCAGCGTGACATAGATTTTATTTATCTAGGAGGTGGTTGAACCGGAAATTCTAACCGACCCTATTGTCGAGAGGTTAAATATAGTTGAAGAAGAAAACAATTACTTGAAGGAAAAAAAATGAGGAGGACAAGATGATATTGGAGTTGCATGTTGCGGATGTCGTCGATGATCACAAGATCAAGATGGATGCAATGCGCTTGAAGATTAGAAAGATTAGAAAATATGCCATTCATACCGAGGCTTGGTATCATTATGCCGTTGGATCAATTGTTACCTTGGTTGCGATTATGATCGCATTTGTTTTCGCATTGAAATGTTTTACATAGTTTCAATGTATGGTTTAATTAATTAGATGCTCTGGAGAGCTATATATATGTTGTTAGATGAGAACTATGTATGTACTTTGGTTCTAATGTGATGATGAACTTCTATTAATTTGGTCACTTAATTATCTATTCATGTTGTTCTGTAATGGTTTTTGACACACTTAATTATATATAATGCACGCAGATGAACCGGCAATGGATGTACAGTGACAGACACACCTCCGAGTACATTAAGGGCGTGCATGATTTTCTCGAAATGGCTGAGGCAAACAAGCAGAATGGTTTTATGTGTTGTCCATGCCCTACATGTGGGAATACGAAGTCTTACTCTGACCGGAAAATCCTTCATGCCCACCTGCTTTACAAGGGTTTCATGCCACACTATAATGTTTGGACGAGGCACGGAGAAATGGGGGTTATGATGGAAGACGGCGAAGAAGAAGAGGACGATGACAACTATGTGCCCCCTGAATACGGTGATGCTGCAACGCGGGAAGCTGCTGAAGATCAAGAGGAACCAGACGATGTGCCCAATGATGCTGCAAGGGGGGAAGCTGCTGAAGATGAAGAGGAACCAGTGCCCGATGATGATGATCTCCGCCGGGTCATTATCGATGCAAGGACGCAATGCGAAAGTCAATAGGAGAAGCTGAAGTTCGATCGCATGTTAGAGGATCACAAAAAAGGGTTGTACCCCAATTGCGAAGATGGCAACACAAAGCTCGGTACCGTACTGGAATTGCTGCAGTGGAAGGCAGAGGATGCTGTGCCTGACAAAGGATTTGAGAAGCTATTGAATATATTGAAGAAGAAGCTTCCAAAGGATAACGAATTGCCCGACAGTACATACGCAGCAAAGAAGGTCGTATGCCCTCTAGGATTGGAGGTGCAGAAGATACATGCATGCCCTAATGACTGCATCCTCTACCGCGGTGCGTACAAGGATCTGAACGCATGCCCGGTATCCGGTGCTTGCGGTATAAGATCAGACGGGATGACCCTGGTGATGTTGACGGCGAGCCCCCCAGGAAGAGGGTTCCTGCGAAGGTGATGTGGTATGCTCCTATAATACCACGGTTGAAACGTTTGTTCAGAAACGAAGAGCATGCCAAGTTGATGCGATGGCACAGTGAGGACCGTAAGAAAGACGGGAAGTTGAGAGCACCCGCTGATAGGTCGCAGTGGAGAAAAATCGAGAGAAAGTACTGGGCTGAGTTTGCAGCTGACCCAAGGAACGTATGGTTTGGTTTAAGCGCGGATGGCATTAATCCTTTCGGGGAGCAGAGCAGCAATCACAGCACTTGGTCCGTGACTCTATGTATGTATAACCTTCCTCCTTGGATGTGCATGAAGCGGAAGTTCATTATGATGCCAGTTCTCATCCAAGGTCCTAAGCAACCCGGCAACGACATTGATGTGTACCTAAGGCCATTAGTTGAAGAACTTTTACAGCTGTGGACTGGAAACGGTGTACGTACGTGGGATGAGCACAAACAGGAGGAATTTAACCTGCACGCGTTGCTGTTTGTAACCATCAACGATTGGCCCGCTCTCAGTAACCTTTCAGGACAGACAAACAAGGGATACCACGCATGCACGCACTGTTTAGATGACACTGAAAGTATATACCTGGACAAAAGCAGGAAGAATGTGTACCTGGGCCATCGTCGATTTCTTCCGACCAACCATCAATGTCGAAAGAAAGGCAAGCATTTCAAAGGCGAGGCAGATCACCGGAAGAAGCCCGCCATGCGTACCGGTGATCATGTACTTGCTATGGTCAATGATTTACACGTAATCTTTGGAAAGGGTCCCGGCGGACTAGCTGTTTCGAATGACGTTGAGGGACACGCACCCATGTGGAAGAAGAAATCTATATTTTGGGACCTACCCTACTGGAAAGAGCTAGAGGTCCGCTCTTCAATCGACGTGATGCACGTGACGAAGAACCTTTGCGTGAACCTGCTAGGCTTCTTGGGCGTGTATGGGAAGACAAAAGATACACCTGAGGCACGGGAGGACCTGCAACATTTGCACGAAAAAGACAGCATGCCTCCGAAGCAGTATGAAGGTCCTGCCAGCTACGCTCTTACGAAAGAAGAGAAAGAAATCTTCTTTGAATGCCTGCTCAGTATGAAGGTCCCGACTGGCTTCTCGTCGAATATAAAGGGAATAATAAATATGCCAGAGAAAAAGTTCCAGAACCTAAAGTCTCATGACTGCCACGTGATTATGACGCAACTGCTTCCGGTTGCATTGAGGGGGCTTCTACCGGAAAACGTCCGATTAGCCATTGTGAAGCTATGTGCATTCCTCAATGCAATCTCTCAGAAGGTGATCGATCCAGAAATCATACCAAGGCTAAGGAGTGATGTGGCGCAATGTCTTGTCAGTTTCGAGCTGGTGTTCCCACCATCCTTCTTCAATATCATGACGCACGTCCTAGTTCATCTAGTCGACGAGATTGTCATTCTGGGGCCCGTATTTCTACACAATATGTTCCCCTTTGAGAGGTTCATGGGAGTCCTAAAGAAATACGTCCGTAACCGCGCTAGGCCAGAAGGAAGCATCTCCATGGGCCATCAAACAGAGGATGTCATTGGGTTTTGTGTTGACTTCATTCCTGGCCTTGAGAAGATAGGTCTCCCTAAATCGCGGTATGAGGGGAGACTAACTGGAAAAGGCACGCTTGGAGGGGGGAACTCAATAATATGCAGGGACGGATAGTCTTGGTCTGAAGCACACTACACAGTTCTACAGAACTCTACCTTGGTGACCCCGTATGTCGATGAACACAAGAACAGTCTGCGCTCCAAACACCCGGAGCAGTGTGATGACTGGATTACATGTGAACACATCAGGACATTCATCAGTTGGTTGGAAACACGTCTCAGAGGTGACACCACTGTTTGTGATGAGTTGTACTCGTTGTCCAGGGGACCATCTTCGACTGTATTGACTTACAAAGGATACAAGATAAATGGGAATACATTTTACACGATCGCCCAAGATCAAAAGAGCACCAACCAAAACAGTGGTGTCCGCTTTGATGCAGCAACCGAGAGGGGAAAGGACACATATTATGGTTACATAATGGACATATGGGAACTTGACTACAGACATGATTTTAAGGTCCCTTTGCTTAAGTGCAAATGGGTCAATCTGTCAGGAGGCGGGGTACAGGTAGACCCACAGTACGGAATGACAACAGTGGATCTGAACAATCTTGGGTACACTGACGAACCGTTCGTCCTAGCCAATGAGGTGGCACAGGTTATCTATGTGAAGGACATGTCTACCAGACCGAGGAAAAGAAAAGATAAGGAAGCGAATACATCATACGATGAGCCAAAGCGGCACATAGTTCTTTCAGGAAAAAGGGACATTGTGGGAGTGGAGGGCAAGACAGACATGTCTGAAGATTATGAAAAGTTTCATGAAATTCCTCCCTTCAAAGTCAAGGCTGACCCAAGCATCCTGATAAATGATGAAGATTATCCATGGTTACGGTGCAATAAGCAAATGACACAAGCGAAGAAAAAGTGAAGACTTTCTCCCGCAACTATTATGATGATAGCATGCCAACTTTGTAATAGATGAGTATGATACCATTGTTCGTTTTGTACAAGAAGTGCATCTAGTTTTTGCCGTAACCCTCTCAACTTTCTTGCAGATGCTATGTGGATGAAATGATGATACCATGCCAACTTTCAACCTTTTCAGAGTTCATTTGAAATGCTTTATAAGCCCTGAGTGCAGAGAGGTTAGGCCCGTAAGCCTTCTCAGGTGCACCGCACCTTATAAACAGGTGCGGCTCTCTCTTAGCTAGCGAGGTGGGACTAAACTCAGCACCACGCCGCTGTGCAAGGCCATTGGTCCCGGTTGGTGGCACGAACCGGGACCAATTCCACCCTTTGGTCCCTGTTGGTGCCACGAACCGGTACTAATGAGGCTGTGGCCCCACGAGCACCTTTAGTACCTGTTCGTGGCACGAACCGGTACTAGAGTTTCTTACTAGCTAAGCAGTTTTTTAGTCCCACCTCGCTAGCTGAGAGGCACTAGGAGCGGTTTATAAGCCCTGAGTGCAGAGACGATGAAGAAGAGGCGCAATGCTCATGTTGGTTAGCTTCAAGCCTTGAGGAATAAGGTAGACTGCATCGAGCTATGTGCAGTGCAGTCTACACTATTCCGAAAGGCTTGAAGCAAATCAACGCGCATTGCGCCTCTTTTTATTTTTAATCATTAAAAGCAAAAAGAATTTTCATAAAGAACTTTTTTTGATAGAAACTTTAATAGCAGAAAGAATTATCATAAAGTAAAATAAATAAGTAATTAGAAACAAAATAAAATAAAATAAATAAGTTTTTTGTTGTAAGTAGAAATAAAACAAAATAAATATAGAAAAAAGAAAATAAAAAAACTAAATACAGCAAAAAGAATTTTCATAAAGAACTAATGGCACTAATAGAAAGTTTATATGTTTTCTAAAACTAATGGCACTAACAGACAGTTCATAATTTTGCTGACCTAAAAGCAAAAAGAATTAAAAAATAAAGCAACAAACAAAAGAAAATAAATAATGCAAAAAATTTAAAAAACTGCCACCTATTGGGCCACCACGGCCTGAATAGGACTAGAAACCCAACCTGGGCCAGGATTCAGGCCCGCAGAAGGCCCAATAGGCCAACAGACAGCATAGTGTGAGATTAGGCCCGTAAGCCTGCATTTGAGAGGAGCTCGAGAGGGCAGATGCAGCGGGGCTTATAAACCACTCCGAGCCCCTCTCAACTAGCGAGGTGGGACTAAACTTTTGGCTGCGACGCGGGCAGCAAGAGGCCTTTGGTCCCGGTTGGTGGCACCAACCGGGACCAATGCCCCCCCTTTAGTCCCGGTTGGTGCCACCAACCGGGACCAAAGGCCGCC
>NW_025228057.1:1043460-1044379 GCF_018294505.1 Triticum aestivum
TTTTTTATTTTTATTAGTTTAATTTTTTTGTTCATATGTGATGTATATGTGTATGTGGCTATAATGTATATGTGAACAAAAAAAATTGTATGTATGTAGATGTTCAAAATGTATGAATATATATGTCAAAAATGTTTTTTTGTTCATAGAAAGTTTTTTGTTCATATATAGAAAGTTTTTATATATGACAATGGATATATATTCGATATATATGAGAAATGATGATCCACATGGAAAAGTTTTATATATGCAAAAGTTACAATTTTAGAAAAGTTTTATATATCTAGCTAGGAAGGGAAGAAGAAGAAAAAGAAGGATAGGTAAAAAGAAAATAAGAAGAGGAAAGAAAGAAGAGGAGGAGAGGAAGAAGAGGAGATATAATTAAGAAGAGGAAAAAAGAAGAAAAAGAAGAGGAGAAGAAGAAAGGAATAGAGGAGAAGAAGAAAAAATATTTTCTATTTTTTCTTCTTCTCCTCTATTCCTTTCTTATTCTCCTCTTTTTTTCTTCTTTTTTCTTCTTCTTTTTTTTCTTCAATCCTATTCTCTATTCCTTTCTTCTTCTCTCCTCTTTTTATTTCTTCTTTGTTTTCTTATGTTTTATCGGGTCTGTCGTCGTCGATATATACCCCTCCCGATAACTTCAACACGAGGGGGGGTCGATATACCCCCTCTCCAATAACATTATTTTCCCGTGTATATATGTCGTCGTTGTCGATATAACCCCCTCCTGATAACTTCAACACGTGGGGGGGGGTCGATATACCCCCTCCCCGATAACATTATTTTCCCGTGTATGTATGTTGTCGTTGTCGATATTACCCCCTCCCAATAACTTCAACACGAGGGGGGATAACTTCAACACGAGGGGGGGTTGATATACCCCCTCCTCGATAACATTATTTTCCCATGTATGTATGTC
>NW_025228057.1:1044389-1107372 GCF_018294505.1 Triticum aestivum
AAAACCCCCTCCCGATAACTTCAACACGTGGGGGGGGGTCGATATATACCCCCTCCCCGATAACATTATTTTCCCGTGTATGTATGTCGTCGTTGTCGATATATATAACTCCCTCCCAGATAACTTCGACATGATGGACGGTCGATATGTATACCCCCTCTCGACCGTGATAACTTATACCACGGGAGCACCCCCCGGCCCTCTCGCTCGACCAAAACTCTCGAGGACACCCAAACCCTAGAAAAAAAACGATGTCGGTCTCCTACCCCCTCCCGCCGCGCCCCTACCCTTGAAGCGTTGCCTAGGCCACCCCAAAGCCGGAATAAGCTAGGTCTACGTTTGCACTAATATATCCACCTGCTGTCATGTTTGTGTAATAATTGCCATGTTGTAATATTTGCAGAAACAATGGAGCACGGACGAGATGAGCAAGCAGAAGAGGTGTTGGGGGACATAATCTTAGCCGGAGGTGATATCTTGTCGTATCTTAACGACAATGATGGTCTGGAAGAACAGGGTGAAGAAGCAGGCTGCGGTGATCGAAGAGTGGAGGAGGAAAGACATGATTATGATGGCTCCGGTGACCCAATGCTGGTGCAAGAAGGAGCCCGTGGTGACGGCTCCGGTGACCGAACAGAGTCCGGCCAGGTAAATATATTAGTTAAGCCTGTGCTGACTAGCTAATTGATGCATTCGTTGTTTTGGTATGTACACATATTAATTAACACTCGTCTTTCTTCTTTTTTCTAGCCCTCCGGATCGAGCACAACTGCGGTAAAGAGACGAGGCCCGAAGAGAAAATTGCGCTCGGATGAAAGGTTTGAGATCACAGCAATCGCGCGCGACGGCCAACCGATTGAATCCCTCCGGACAAAGGATGCTTTTGCTGCTCAGTGCGGGGTTCTAGTTAGGGACAAGATCCCGATCATCATCCACCAATGGTATAAGCCTAAGAAGGAAGACCCTGAGGTGTCTTATGTCAATGATATGCAGAAAGATGATCTTTGGACTGAGCTGAAGGCAAATTTCACCCTACCGCCAGAGGAGGATCCGGAGAAGCCAGTTATAGAGCAATTAATCAAGTCTCATGCTCTTAAGAAGATGGCAGACGTATCCAGGAGGTGGAAGAATGAGCTGAAAACGTTTGTCGACAAAGAAGAGACACCTGAATTCATCGGCCGGTATGAGAAGATCAGAGATCACTGGCCCGCATTTGTGGCCCTACAAGACATCGGAAAAGAGTAAGAAGATGTCAATGACAAACAAGATGAATGCTGCGAAGAAGAAGCTTCACCATCGCACGGGGTCAGGTGGCTACCTCAAAGCCCGGCCTAAGTGGGCCAAGTTTGAGAGGGATCTTCTTGATAAAGGGATCAAACCACAGACAATGAACTGGCCAGACCGTTGCCGGACTTGGTTCTTCGGGGCTGGCGGAACCTTGGACCCTGTATCAGGGAGGTGTCGTTGGACGGACGAGTAACTTGCAATACCCGTCAAGAAGATTCAGCACTATATCGATGCAGCGCAGCAAGGGACTTTCGTTCCAAACAGAGAGAACGACGAGCTCACAATGGCCCTCGGGAATCCTGAGCACCCTGGACGGACACGAGGCACGCCAGGCTCCGTTCCGTGGAAGGCTGGTTTTCCGGACGCGGGCGGTTACAAAACCCAGGAGAGGAGGAAAAAAGTGGAGCAGATCCAAATTCAGCGTCTGCACGAAAGGGTTCAAGTGCTAGAGGAACGAGACAGCAATAGAGATGCCGAAACTGCCCCCGAAGCTACACCGCCATCTCAGCGTAGAAGCAGCATGGCTTCCACCGAGCGGCCTCAGCTGGAGCATGCGGCTACTCCTAGCTACCCTGTGGATGCTATCACGGAGTCTCAACATTGCCACCTTATGGCAGAATGGCAGAACTTGAAAGTCAAGGCGGCTGTTGTCTCTGTTTTACCTACTGAACCCGGCGCAACCTACCACTGCCGGCCGATTCCTGAAGGATATACTAGGGTGATGGTGGATGAAATAACGGAGGGATTTGAGGACCTCCAGCTTGACCACCCTACCGGTGAAGGGGAGACTCGGCTGGGTTTAGCTCTGAAGACTCCATGCCTATCGCGGAAGGAGCTCATCAAGCTTCCGAACTGGATGGCTCCGGTGAGTAAGGGCACTCCGCCTCCTTCTCCGCCTGCTCCTCCGCCTCCTCCTCCAATGAGTGATCAGGGCACTCAGCCTCCTTCTCCGGCGCGTGGCGGCACTCCGCCTCCTTCTCCGCTAGTGCCGGCGCGCCAGAGCAGTCAGCCTCCTCCTTCTCCGCCTCGTCGGCAAGGGCGGAAGAGACCCGCCGCTGCTGCGGCTGCTCCGGCGCGTCGTAGTCCTTCTCCTCCGCCTCGTAAGCAAGCAAAGAAGACAGCCGCAGCCGCTCCATCTGCTCTGCCGGCGTCTAGCAGTACAGCTGCCAGAGGCGGGATGCAATACAGATTCGGTCCTTCACTGAAGACTCCAGAGAAGTAACCAAATGAGAGGACCGAGGAGGAGAACGCGAAGATCGTGTGAGCCGAAGTGAAGAACTTGTTTGAAGGGGACAAAGCAAAGAAACATCCACCTCCGGAGGAGAAGGTAGATCCGGTGAAAGCAAAGAGCACTCTGGCTGCCCTGACATAACCACCAAAGTCTCCGCCAAAAGGCAACTATGAGCGCGTTCTTGCAAAGGCATATGCCAAAGCGGAGCGGTCGGGAAGTACTGTCAGTGATAAAAGGATGAAAGAACGACGAGATGGGAAAAAAATTGCCCAGCTCGGCATACAAGAGAACCAATCGTGCCCCCCGCTCAAGGTGTCAAAAGACATCGTCGCAAATGATCCGGGTATGGTGCCCGGTTATACCGATCTTGGAGATTACCTGCCCGACGATGTACATTATGAAATCATGGAGGTGGATGAACACAAATACCATTACGGGAAGCCTCTCGTCAAAGATGTCAAATCTCTAAGCACGATGATGCGAAGACTACATGATTGGTACATGAAAACCTGCAGAGAGTCTGATGGGATGAGTACTTTAACGCTGAGAGTTAAACCGGAGCATGACCTCGTTGGAATTGAACTGCTGAATGTTCCATTTGAGGATTTCTTCCAGTTTTACAATCTAATGTCCCTCGATAAAACAACGATCACTTGCTACTGTCTGTAAGTAGTACTACTTCTGTCATTAAGTCTCTCTATATAGGTCAGCTCTTTCATTGCATGTATTTATACTTATCCTCACTATATTATGCAGATTGAAGATCGCCGAATTGAAGAAAAGACAAATCGGTGATATTGGTTCATTAACACAAATCTCATAGATGCAACTCAGGTTAAATTTCATGCCAAAGAAGCCGAGGCCAACTTGCTACAATCGTTGGTAATAAATCAAAACAAAGATATAATACTCTTTCCTTACAACTTCAAGTGAGTGTTACTGTCTTGTGCATATTCGGTTTCCCTTATTAGTCCAGGTTATGGTAATGTAATTGATGACTTATGCATGCATGCGCAGCTTCCACTATATTCTCCTAGAGATTAAGCTTGAGTCGGGAGTAGTACCCGTCTTAGACTCGAGACGAAAAGATCCCAGGACTATGCGAACATGACTCAAATGATCCAGAAGTAAGTTAAATCGATCATTATCCACCATATCAGCAACTTTGTTCATTTCCTGATATCAAGTAATTGTTTTCTTTGTCTGGCAGGGTTTGGAGAAAATTCACCTCAAAAGCCCCGGGACTGCCGAACCAGCTGCAATTTAGACACCCAAAAGTAAGTACTATAGTAGCATGTTCCGCGCATCTCCTAGTGATTCAAACGCTAGTTTGATCAATACCATTTAGCATGCTTGCTTATCAGTTTGATTGACCTCTATTTCTTGTAAAGTGGTTGTGGCAGCAACCCAGGAATAATTACTGTGGATACTACATTTGCGAGTCCATCCGCTACCATACCTGTGAGCGGGGCTACACTGAAGAACAATATGAAGTGCGTAAGCAATAATGTTCACAATTTTATTTTATTACCATCATTTGTGTTGAGTTTCATTTATTCATATATATATGTATTGACCCCCTTCTTCAAATTAGATTTTTCGGAAGCGGGATGAACTCCTAGCACCAGCTCGTATGCGAGGAATTCAAGAGGAATTGGCGGCATTCTTCCTTGACCACGTGATCGCTGAAAACGGAGAATACTATGTGGACCCTGTGTTCCTACAATATAATTAGGAGATTGTATTGTAAGAGATAATTATTGTATATATGTAGCCGGTAGTGTCGGATAGATATACGAGAACTTGTTGTTCGACCAATATCTCGGAGAAGGAGAGGTGGTCGATATCACTTCTCTCTGTATGCATATATATATGTTCATGACGATCTTCTGTTTCCTTCATTTGATTACTAGCTAGCGTGTCTACTCCTCTCCATACGTATATAGTACGTAGCGTCGACAAAGCACGGAGATAAGAGAGGACACTTCTCTCTATTAATTAGCTAGCTAACACAATATATGAAACACCTAAATTAACCACCCAAAACCCCTAAACCACCCCCTATCAAACAAAAACAAAAACCTCAGCTCCTGCTAGGTGCTGACGCGTGGATGCCTATTGGTCCCGGTTGGCGGCACCAACCAGGACCAAAGGCCCTCCTGCCTGGGCTCCCCGCACCGGCCACGTGGACGGCCTTTAGTCCCGGTTCGTGTAAGAACCGGGACTAAAGGGCTAGGGCATTAGTAACGACCCTTTAGTCCCAGTTCCAGAACCGGGACTAAAGGCCCTTATGAACCGGGGTAAAAGCCCCTTTTCCTACTAGTGTACGTACCCCAAACTAGTAGATACGAAGCCAAAACCTAATTCCACCGCCGTAACCTTCTGTACTCGTGAGATCCCATCTTGGGGCCTGTTCCGGAGCTCCGCCGGAGGGGGCATCAATAACGGAGGGCTTCTACATCAACACCATAGCCCCTCCGATGAAGTGTGAGTAGTTTACCTCAGACCTTCGGGTCCATAGTTATTAGCTAGATGGCTTGTTCTCTCTTTTTGGATCTCAATACAATGTTCTCCCCCTCTCTCATGGAGATCTATTCGATATAATCCTCTTTTGCGGTGTGTTTGTTGAGACCGATGAATTGTGGGTTTATGATCAAGTTTATCTATGAACAATATTTGAATCTCCTCTGAATTCTTTTATGTATGATTGGTTATCTTTGCAAGTCTCTTCGAATTATCAGTTTGGTTTGGCCTACTAGATTGATCTTTCTTGCAATGGGAGAAATGCTTAGCTTTGGGTTCAATCTTGCGGTGTCCTTCCCCAGTGACAGTAGGGGCAGCAAGGCACATATTGTATTGTTGCCATCGAGGATAACAAGATGGGGTTTATATCATATTGCATGAGTTTATCCCTCTACATCTTGTCATCTTGCTTAAAGCGTTACTCTGTTCTTATGAACTTAATACTCTAGATGCATGCTGGATAGCGGTTGATGTGTGGAGTAATAGTAGTAGATGCAGGCAGGAGTTGGTCTACTTGTCTCGGACGTGATGCCTATATACATGATCATACCTAGATATTCTCATAACTGTGCTCAATTCTGTCAATTGCTCAACAGTAATTTGTTCATCCACCGTAAATACTTATGCTCTCGAGAGAAGCCACTAGTGCAACCTATGGCCCCCGGGTCTAGTTTCCATCATATTAATCTTCCAACACTTAGCTATTTCTGGAGCCGTTTTTATTTTGTTTTCTTTACTTTGCATCTTTATCATAAAAATACCAGAAATATTATCTTATCATATCTATCAGATCTCACTCTCGTAAGTGACCGTGTAGGGATTGACAAACCCTTATCGCGTTGGTTGCGATGATTTATTTGTTTGTGTAAGTGCGAGGGACTCATGCGTGGCCTCCTACTGGATTGATACCTTGGTTCTCAAAAACTGAGGGAAATACTTACGCTACTTTGCTGCATCACCCTTTCCTCTTGAAAGGAAAACCAACGCAGTGCTCAAGAGGTAGCAAGAAAGATTTCTGGCGCCGTTGCCGTGGAGTCTACGCAAAAGTCAACATACCAAGTACCCATCACAAACCCTTATCTCCCGCATTACATTATTTGCCATTTGCCTCTCGTTTTCGTCTCCCCCACTTCACCCTTGTCGTTTTATTCGCCTCCCTCTTTCTTTTCCCTTTTGCTCTTTCCGCCATTATGTCTGAAATTGGGGAAATTATTGTCGATAAGGACAATAATAATATCATGGAAAATTCTGATGCTCCTGCTAAAGAATCCCCTACCTTACATACAAAAAAATTCCGAATTGGTAGTGGTAACATTATTGGAAAAGGAGTTATCCAAGATTTCTTTACTTGTGCCGGTGCTTTGCCTTCTATGGGCAGTTCTATTCTTCATAGAACTAGTAGTCTTGCGGACGCTATCGCCATGCTTGTAGTTGAGATTGAAAGACAATTTATGCATATGCATCCTTGCATAGAGAGGATTTTCCTAGAATTTTCCAACATTGAACACTCTTCTGTTAAGCGTGCCGCTACTATCTTTTTGGCTCATGAGTTCCGATTTATTATAAAAGAGGCCAAAGAAATCTTTGCGCATTATAGGGTGGACGCTGGACGTCCTCCCATAGAAACTATCTTATTTGATCAAGAAGAAATAATGTGTTTTCAATCTCTAAATTATGTTGCTTTTAATGAAAACCTTAGAAAAAAGGTTCCTATCAATATTCCAATTGATAGAATTTCTGAACTTAATGATGATTTTACTATTCGAAATAATGAGCTAGGATATTCTCTTGAATATAGGCTCACCAAGTTCTGTCAAAAGAATGCTTATAATGATGAGTTGGTTGTGCAATATGAAGGGCTGAAGGAGGAACCTATACCTCCTAAAGTTGATCTTGGGGATTTTTGTCCCATTAAATTTAGCCCTTTTGATTACTTTTTCTTGCCACAAAGAAAACTTGCTGCCGAACGTATAGAGTATGAAATGAGTTTTAATGATATATCTTATTATTATGGCAGTACCTAGATCTACCCTTGCTATTATGCCTAGCTAGGGGCGTTAAACGATAGCGCTTGTTGGGAGGCAACCCAATTTTATTTTTATTTTTTGCTTTTTGCTTCTGTTTAGAAGCAAAACTTTGATCTAGCCTCTGGTTAGATGCCTTTCTATGTTTTAATTAGTGTTTGTGCCAAGTTTAACCTATAGGATCTTCTTGGATGATAGTTATTTGATCTTGCAGAAAATTCCAGAAACTTTCTGTTCACGAAAATAATTGTTAAAAATCACCAAAACGTGATAAAATATTGATTCCAATTGCTGCTGATCAATAAACGAATTGTCTAGGTCTTCCTATTTTGGATGATTTTTTGGGGTTCCAGAAGTTTGCGTTAGTTACAGATTACTACATACTGTTCTGTTTTTGACAGATTCTGTTTTTCGCGTGTTGTTTGCTTATTTTGATGAATCTATGGCTAGGAAAATAGTTTATAAACCATAGAGAAGTTGGAATACAGTAGGTTTAAGACCAATGTAAATAAAGAATGAGTTCATTACAGTACCTTGAAGTGGTCTTTTGTTTTCTTTCGCTAACGGAGCTCACGAGATTTTCTGCTGTGTTTTGTGTTGTGAAGTTTTCAAGTTTTGGGTAAAAGATTTGATGGATTATGGAACAAGGAGTGGCAAGAGCCTAAGCTTGGGGATGCCCATGGCACCCCAGGATAATCTAAGGACACTTAAAATCCAAAGCTTGGGGATGCCCCGGAAGGCATCCCGTCTTTCGTCTACTTCCATCGGTAACTTTACTTGGAGCTATATTTTTATTCACCACATGATATGTGTTTTGCTTGGAGCGTCTTGTATTATTTGAGTCTTTATTTGTTAGTTTACCACAATCATCCTTGCTGTACACACCTTTTGAGAGAGACACACATGATTCGGAAATTATTATAATACTCTATGTGCTTTACTTATATCTTTTGAGTTATATAGTTTTTGCTCTAGTGCTTCACTTATATCTTTTAGAGCACAGTGGTGATTTTGTTTTATAGAAACTATTGTTCTCTCATGCTTCACTTAGATTATTTTGGGAGTCCTACAAAACAGCATGGTAGTTTGCTTTAACAATAATAGGCATACAAGATTAGTAAAAGAAAAATTCTTATGAGTGTGTTGAATACTATGAGAAGTTTGATGCTTGGTAATTGTTTTGAGATATGTAGATGGTGATATTAGAGTCATGCTAATTGAGTAGTTTTGAATTTGAGAAATACTTGTGTTAAAGTTTGTGATTCCCGTAGCATGCACGTATGGTGAACCGTTATGTGATGAAGTCGGAGCATGATTTATTTATTGACTGTCTTCCTTATGAGCGTCGGTCGGGGACGAGCGATGGTCTTTTCCTACCAATCTATCCCCCTAGGAGCATGCGCGTAATACTTTGCTTTGATAACTTGTAGATTTTTGCAATAAGTATATGAGTTCTTTATGACTAATGTTGAGTCCATGGATTATACGCACTTTTCTTCCTTCCACCATTGCTAGCCTCTCTAATACCGCGCACTTTTCGCCGGTATCATACACCCACCATATACCTTCCTCAAAACAGCCACCATACCTACCTATCATGGCATTTCCATAGCCATTCCGAGATATATTGCCATGCAACTTACCACCGTTCCGTTTACTATGACACGCTCCATCATTGTCATATTGCTTTGCATGATCATGTAGTTGACATTGTATTTGATTCATTGCATATCCCGGTACACCGCCGGAGGCATTCATATAGAGTCATATTTTGTTCTAGGTATTGAGTTGTAATTGTTGAGTTGTAAGAAAATAAAAGTGGGATGATCATCATTTTTAGAGCATTGTCCCAAGTGAGGAAAGGATGATGGAGACTATGATTCCCCCACAAGTCGGGATGAGACTCCCGACGAAAAAATAAAAAGGAAAGAAAAGAAAAAAGTCCATAAAAAAGAGATAAAAGGCCCAAATAAAAAATGAGAGAAAAAAAGAGAAGGGACAATGTTACTATCCTTTTACCACACTTGTGCTTCAAAGTAGCACCATGATCTCCATGATAGAGAGTCTCCTATGATATCACTTTCATTCACTAGTGGGAATTTTTCATTATAGAACTTGGCTTGTATATTCCAATGATGGGCTTCCTCAAAATGCCCTAGGTCTTCGTGAGCAAGCGATTTGGATGCACACCCACTTAGTTTCTTTTGTTGAGCTTTCATATACTTATAGCTCAAGTGCATCCGTTTCATGGCAATCCCTACTCACTCACATTGATATCTATTAATGGGCATCTCCATAGCCCGTTGATACGCCTAGTTGATGTGAGACTATCTTCTCCTTTTTGTCTTCTCCACAACCACCGTTCTATTCCACCTATAGTGCTATGTCCATAGCTCACGCTCATGTATTGCGTGAAGATTGAAAAAGTTTGAGAATGTCAAAAGTATGAAACAATTGCTTGGCTTGTCATCGGGGTTGTGCATGATTTAAATATTTTGTGTGGTGAAGATAGAGCATAGCCATACTATATGATTTTGTAGGGATAACTTTCTTTGGCCATGTTATTTTGAGAAGACATAATTGCTTAGTTAGTATGCTTGAAGTATTATTATTTTTATGTCAATAACTCAATATTAAACTTTTATCTTGAATCTTTCGGATCTGAATATTCATACCACAATTAAGAAGAATTACAATGAAATTATGCCAAGTAGCATTCCACAGAAAAAATTCTGTTTTTATCATTTACCTACTCGAGGACGAGCAGGAATTAAGCTTGGGGATGCTTGATACGTCTCCAACGTATCTATAATTTTTGATTGCTCCATGCTATATTATATTCTGTTTTGGACATTATTGGGCTTTATTATACACTTTTATATTATTTTTTGGACAAACCTATTAACCGGAGGCTCAGCCTAGAATTGCTGTTTTTTGCCTATTTCAGAGTTCCGCAGAAAAAGAATATCAAAGGGAGTCCAAACGGAATGAAACCTTCGGGAACGTGATTTTCGGAACGAACGTGATCCAGAGGACTTCGACCCTACGTCAAGACATCAAACAGGAGGCCCCGAGGTAGGGGGCGCGCCTACCCCCCACCCCCCCAGGCGCGCCCTCCATCCTCGTGGCCCCCCTGTTGTTCCACCGACGTACTTCTTCCTCCTATATATACCTACGTACCCCCAAACTACCAGATACGGAGCCAAAAACCTAATTCCACCACCGCAACCTTCTGTACCCGTGAGATCCCATCTTGGGGCCTGTTTCGGAGCTCCGCCAGAGGGGGCATCGATCACGGAGGGCTTCTACATCAACACCATAGCCCCTCCGATGAAGTGTGAGTAGTTTACCTCAGACCTTCGGGTCCATAGTTATTAGCTAGATGGCTTCTTCTCTCTTTTTGGATCTCAATACAATGTTCTCCCCCTCTCTCATGGTGATCTATTCGATGTAATCTTCTTTTGCGGTGTGTTAGTTGAGATCGATGAATTGTGGGTTTATGATCAAGTTTATCTATGAACAATATTTGAATCTCCTCTGGATTCTTTTATGTATGATTGGTTATCTTTGCAAGTCTCTTCGAATTATCAGTTTGGTTTGGCTATTGGATTAATCTTTCTTGCAACGGGAGAAGTGCTTAGCTTTGGGTTCAATCTTGCGGTGTCCTTTCCCAGTGACAGTAGGGGCAGCAAGGCACGTATTGTATTGTTGCCATCGAGGATAACAAGATGGGGTTTATATCATATTGCATGAGTTTATCCCTCTACATCATGTCATCTTGCTTAAAGCGTTACTCTGTTCTTATGAACTTAATACTCTAGATGCATGCTGGATAGCGGTCGATGTGTAGAGTAATAGTAGTAGGTGCAGGCAGGGGTCGGTCTACTTGTCTCGGACGTGATGCCTATATACATGATCATACCTAGATATTCTCATAACTATGCTCAATTCTGTCAATTGCTCAACAGTAATTTGTTCACCCACCGTAAATACTTATGCTCTCGAGAGAAGCCACTAGTGAAACCTATGGCCCCCGGGTCTATTTTCCATCATATTAATCTTCCAACACTTAGCTATTTCTGGAGCCGTTTTTATTTTGTTTTCTTTACTTTGCATCTTTATCATAAAAATACCAAAAATATTATCTTATCATATCTATCAGATCTCACTCTCGTAACTAACCGTGTAGGGATTGACAACCCCTTATCGCGTTGGTTGTGAGGATTTATTTGTTTGTGTAGGTGCGAGGGACTCGTGCGTGGCCTCCTACTGGATTGATACCTTGGTTCTCAAAAACTGAGGGAAATACTTATGCTATTTTGCTGCATCACCCTTTCCTCTTCAAGGGAAAACCAACGCAGTGCTCAAGAGGTAGCAACGCCGCTCGTCGCTCCGTCCTCCTGAGCCCTCGTAGCGGATACCCTGGAGGAGGCCGCTCGCACCAAGGCCTCGTCACCACCGGCATCGCTGCTTCATCATGGCGGTGGACCGACCTCTTCTTCGCCGGAAGCGGTCCCGGATTATCGCGCGGGGCCTTTCCCTTCTCTTCAGCGGAGAACCTTCTGATAGGCGCCATTGCAACTGGCGGTGGAGCGAGGAGGAAGAAGCAAACAAGCAAGGAAGAGATGGGAGATGGGGGCTCCGCCCGCTCCCCATTTATAGCAAAAGAAGGCCAACCGGCGCCTCCCACGATCGCAGGTAATGATGGTTTTCCTTGCATGTCGCAGGGACTTGTCAAGTCGTGCAGTTGCCGAGGCAGCATGGGGAAGCAGAGACGCCCACGTCCAATCAACCGCCACGCGTCAACCGAGGCCGCAGGCTTTTAGGGCCCACGGCGCTCCGTACTTGACCCTAGGCTTCGCTGTGAAGCCAAGCCCGAGCGCACCTTGGGCCGGGGGGCTATTGTCGGCGTTCTGGGAAAGGGGGTCCCCAGACTTGCCTGCCTGCGGCCCACTGCGTGGCTAAGTCAGCGGGCCGTCCGGCCCATCTTCATCAACAAGGCATCAAAGACCCTCGCGAGGGGCCAAGCCTCGCGAGGCGGGAAACGCAAGACCTCCTCAGGAGTGGCCTAGCCAGGCGGGCTCACGAGGAGCGAAGATATCAAGGCGGGGCAAACCTCACGAGGCTCTCGTGACGTGAGCCATGACGATTGAGACCAGGCGGGCGCCAGACGGGCGCCGGCGCGCACAGCGTCCTTGCTTCCTCTTTGGTGCTAAGGAGGCAAGCGCAGGCAAGGAGTACCGAGGCATCGATGCAATGAGACTAAGACTAGAAGGACGGCAGGACGGAGGTCACCGTGGAGCCCAAGACGGCGTCACCACCAGAGCCTTTCGCAGGCGAAGACCACTTTTGTCAGGACAGCTTGTACTAGCTGTCCCCATTCAAATTTGCACGCCGTTGTTGGCTCCCTTCCCGCTCAATATTTGGGAAGAGGACCAGGGCCTATATAAGTAGAACCAGCCACCACAGTAGGGCAGCTCGGCTTAATCCGATCTCAGCTTGATCCGATCTGATCGAGAGCCTACCCTAGCCACAAGAACACCTCAACCTCAGTAGGCTGTTCTTCCCCTTGTACTGTTCATCATCAGCCCAAGAGGCAATCCACCACCACACACACTAGAGTAGGGTATTACACCACAACGGTGGCCTGAACCAGTATAAATCTCGTGTCTTTCTGTGTTGCGAGTTCGTCCGCAAGACCTTAGCGAGCTAGGACGTGGATCGGTAGGAGGGAAATACTTCACGCGCACCCCAGAGTTTGAACCTTGAGGGTTTGTCGGAACCCCACATCCGACAAAAAGAGTAGGTCCTTGATTAGTAGGAGAAATCGTGGCCAGTGCGCGTTGAGTTCCGGTATATAGCTGTTCAACAAGTGTATAAACAGCCTTGAGCTTCACAAGCATCTCTTGGCTAAGATTGCTACTCCTGGGACCTGAGTAATAATTATGGATTGGTTAGAGGCGGTTTATACCATCAAGGAATAGATTCAGTTTTGATACTGGCAAGGTGACTCAACGATGACGGCAGAAACCATTTGGGATACACGGTGTTTTCAACCGGTAAGCTCAGTGGTCACCTCTTGAAGAGCCGCCTCCGCCTTTTCAGCACATTGTGTCAAGATAGATTTCTCTTCAGCCCAGGCATTTCTTTCAGCCTCAAAACTGGTCTTCAGCTTTTCCGTTTCAGCCATGCTAAATTGGAATTTTGAATCGACTTTCCGGGTCTCAGATTCTTGCTGCTCCAGCGGGTTTTTTGCATTAGCCAATTGCGCTTGAAGTTCAGCAGTGGCGTCCTGTACAAAGCACATATTTGTGAACATATTCATATCGGGGTTACAAGAGAATATGTCCCAAGCCTTTTGCAAGCAACAACACTTGGCACTTGGGGGCTAATGCCTGCCGAAAAAATTATTTATGCAACAGCTTATGTGAATAAGTCCCAAGCAGTTTGCAAGCAAGAGTACTTGACACTTGGGGGCTAATGCATATTGCTTGCATCTTCTTACTACTTTATGATGACCCAATTGTGCCGTAAACAATTACAGCCGGCTCATGGGGGCTACACAGGTAAGCTTTCCTTTATATATAATGATGAACAAGACCGGCTCATTCATGCTGACTAAACTGGCCTTTGGGGACTACGGGTGCAGTGTTAATCATTAAAGATCCGGTTTATTTCTAATGGTGAAAGCCAGCTTTTGAAGGATTTCATAAAACATATTCTAAGTCTAAAGCATATTCAATTCTATCATACCTAGTAGACTTGGGGGCTGGCAGGATGTACATAACTTATTTAAGCAGGAATTCATACCTCATATTTTTGATGCATCTGCTTCACCATATCAATTTCAAGATCGCGGCTGGTGTGTACTTGGTTGAGGTAGCCAGAGAGTACTTCATTACTGCTCAATTGAGAATAATCGGCGATGTCAAATCTCACTTTCCGCCTTTCGATAAATTCCTGTTTGGCAGAGCGCTTAGCCAAGACAGTTGATTTCCCGGTTCTTTAAAGCCGCTACCAGTGATCATACCATCATCGGTATGTGCTTCTGACGGTTTAAGTGGGCTTGACTATTCAGTATTCAAAGGATTGAGATTTGTCTGTTCGTTGGAGAGGTATCTTTGCAATAAAACCATGTCTGGTTCCAATCTTTGGGGTGACTCGGCAAGCAAGCATAGGGGAAGATAGCATCTCTTCTTCGTTGAATTGAGATTCCGCCAAGATCCAAGCTGGGTCCGTTCGTAAACTCATTTTGGTGGTTCAAATAAGTATATTCGCTAAAGAGTTCAACACTGGGCTCCTCTTGATGGTATACTTCGCAGAAAACTTGAAAGTTGTAGATGTTTGACACGGAATTAGGTCCGATGTCTTGAGGATGAAGTTGAAAGAAGTGCAAAACATCTCGAAAATTTTTAGAACCGGGCAATGAGAAGCCCAGATTCATGTGATCAGTAAAAACAGTGACCTCATCATCCTGTGGTTGAGGTCTTTCTTCGCCGGGATCGGGGGCGCGCCAATGCATGACATTTTTTGCTGGTAAATAGCCGATTTTGACAAAGTCTTTGAGCGTGTTTTCATTGAGAATGGAGGGAACCCAATTACATGAAGTGACTGTCTTCGGCGGCATTGTGAGGAAGGAAGCCTAAAAGAAAGAATTTTTTTGCCGGTTTAAGTTGATTCATTAAGCCGGAAGTAAAACGCTACAGTATATATTCAGAGTGGCGGCTTAAATGGGGTCTAATGGTATATGGCTAGCGATAACCGGTGATGTAAGCCGCCATGACCAGATTGATATCTATCAAAAGTGAAATCTGCTAAGTGTTGGATAAACAGGTTTTACAGACTGGAGCAGGTGATTTGGATCTAGCGCTGTGTGGAAAACGAAAATAAATCAAAACATAAATATTGCAGCAGCGGAGGAACTAGCACATTGGTGAGATTTCTGCATTTAAAGGGTAGGTTCGATGATTAAGAGGTAGGTTTGGTGATTAAGACGAAAGAACAGAAACAGATTCCGTATGTTTTAGGTTTATCTTTGGATCAGAATAAAGATCAAACCAAGGTATGATGAAGAACAACGAGGAACTCTGAAGAATTTTGAAGAAACCCTAATGGACATCTACAGCGGAGAAAGGAGAGGCACTTACTGGATCCACTAAAACAATGGAGAGGCGCCGCGGTTTCTCTGGTCGCGTTCAGGTCGATGCAACGGCCAGGGACGAGGAAGTGGACGAGCTCGGCGGCGGCAGTGCTCAGGCGTGGAGATGCGTCGTGGAGAGAGGTGGAAGACGAGAATGAAAAGAGGGTTGTCTGACCCTATTTATAAGGAGAAGGGTAACAGATGGGCGCGAAAAATGAGGAGGCCAAAGAAATTATTCAGCCACTCGGATGCCTCGATTTTCGGGATGGTTTTTAAGGATAAGAATCTGTTAAGATATGTTGGGTATTGTGCAAAATTAATGGCAGGTGACGTCATGGCAGTTTTTCGTAATTTCCAGGAGACGATGTCATGGCGGGTTACAATGTCTCGCAAGAGCAAACAAAGAAGGATTTTTTCTAAGTATTGAAGATTGACATGAACAAGTTCAAATCAACCTGGGGCCTAATGTTGGGGGATATAGCTATTAGGTATGACCTGCCCAGGAGGGGCCGGGTTATATCTATGGCAGTTCATCAAGAAGAAGCCCATGACGATATTGAATATAGCGGTTCAGGAAGCAGACTTACGAAGGGCCCAAAGCCCAAGAGGCGATTAAAGGCCCATAGGTGTAAAGCGCCATATATGTATGACTTGAATTGTAAGGCAAGGGTAATTAGTCACCAAGCCGGACACGTTGTTTATGAGCTGCCGGGACTCTGTAAGCCACAGTCGTCAACCTGTGTATATAAAGGGACGACCCGGTGGCGGTTTAGGGCAAGAAACAAGAGATCGAAAGCTAGGTCAAGCGTATTCGCTCCCTGGTAATTGAGACATAAGCAATACCACCTCAAACTGGATTAGGCCTTTACGTTCACCACAAGGGGCCGAACCAGTATAAACTCTCTGTGTCCTTTGTCCCGTTCAACCCCTTTAAGCTAACCTAGTTGCGATGGCTCCACGACTAAGTCCTCACACTAGGACATCTGTAGTGACAATTCCACGACACGTACTATGGACTGTTTTCGCAGTGTGCCTCCGGTGTTCCCCGAGGTATTTTGAGTGCGTAGTAATGTACGCGCGATATGTAAGCCGCTACCTTATGGGCAGTCGGCGGAGGCCAAACTGTTAATCGAGGTCCGGATCCGCCGAATCATCGCGGTGCGGTGCGACCGGACTCGTTTAGAGATGTCATTGACTTGAATGTCCGATGAATTCTTCGGCTTGATAAAGCCGCCGTAAACCTCGGTTGCAAGGGCCACGGTGTGCTCTTCAGTACGGGGGGAGCGCTCCATATTTCCATTGACTGTGATAACGCCATGAGGTCCAGGCATTTTAAGCTTCAAATAAGCATAGTGCAGGACTGCATTGAAGCGAGCGAAAGCAGTTCGTCCGAGTAGTGCATGATAACCACTACGAAAGGGGACGATGTCGAAGATCAGTTCTTCACTTCGGAAATTGTCTAGGGAGCCGAATACTACCTCTAGTGTTAATGAGCCCGTGCAACGGGCCTCCACGCCGGGTATCACACCTTTAAAGGTGGTGTTACTAGGCTTGATTCTTGATGGGTCGATGCCCATCTTGCGGACAATGTCTTGATAAATCAAGTTGAGACTGCTGCCGCCATCCATAAGGACTCTAGTGAGATGGTATCCGTCGATGATTGGATCAAGTACCAGGGCGGCTGAACCCTCGTGACAGATACTGGTGGGTGGTCCCTACGATTAAAGGTGACCGGACAGGCTCCCATGGATTGAATTTTGGGGCGGTAGGCCCTACGGCGTAGACATCCCTTAGTGCGTGCTTGCGCTCCCTTTTGGGAATGCGAGTGACATAGATCATGTTCACTATTTTCACTTCGGGGGGAAACTGCTTTTGGCCCCCGGTGTTCGGCTGTCGGGGCTCATCATCGTCCTCACTTGGAGGCCCCTTTCCCTTGTGTTCGGTATTTATCTTATCGGCCTGTTTGACAAACCAACAGTTTATGTTGGTGTGGTTTGCAGGCTTGTCGGGTGTGCCATGAATCTGACAGGGCCTCTCAAGGTTTTTGTCCTAGTTGGATGGACCCTCCCTATTGCCTTTAAAAGGTTTCTTCGGTTGACCGGATTTAGAACCACTGAATCCGGCATTGACTGCCGTGTCATCTGCGTCATCATTATTGCTTCGACGCTTGTTTTTACTGCGGCATGGTTTACCATTGCCGTCCCTGGCCTCAGACGTGTCGGTGTCGCTGTCGGTGTCAAAAGGCGGATCTCGGGTAGGGGGTCCCGAACTGTGCGTCTAGGATCGATGGAAACAGAAGACGGGGGACACGATGTTTACCCAGGTTCGGGCCCCTCTATGGAGGTAATCCCTACTCCCTACATGATTGATCTTGACGAATATGAGTATTACAAGAGTTGATCTACCACGAGATCGTAATGGCTAAACCCTAGAAATCTAGCCTATGTGAATATGGTAATGAGTATCCGTATATCCGGACTATGCCCTCTGGTTTATATGGACACCGGAGAGACCTAGGGTTACATTGAGTCGGTTACATAGGAGGGAATCTTCATAGTTGATCGCCAAGCTTGCCTTCCACGCCGAAGAGAGTCCAATCCGGACACGGGTACAGTCTTCGGCCCTTATGTCTTCACAGCCCATCAGTCCGGCCCATAGATAACAGGCCGGACGCCCGAGGACCCCTTAGTCCAGGACTCCCTCACTAGCCCCTGAACCTGGCTTCAATGACGAGGAGTCCGGCGCGCAGATTGTCTTCGGCATTGCATGCAGGGTTCCCCTTCTTCCGAACTCCAAGATAGTCTTCGGACGCGATGATTGTATCTGGACCTGCTACACAGACCATACACAACCGCAGAGAGAATATATATATTTTACACGAGTTCCATCCGCTGACAGCTTTCTGCAATGTAACATCACGCCCGTCCGGTCACAATTTCGAACCGTTTTTCTTCTTCCATCCCACGTTTGAAGACGCGGTTGCTATTGGCCTTTATTTTCGAAGCAGAGATCGTGTCCCCTTATTGTGGGATTCTCATCAATGCAGGTATGGGTAACCCAACCGTGCCGTTTATACAACCCTTGGGAATAGGCGGATCTTAAGGCGAGTGAGGAAGCGTTTAATATATGCTGCCTTTATAAGGGGATAAGGATTCCCTCTTCCTCTTCTCACATGCTCTCTCTGTCTTTGCCTTTCCAATCTCGAGCTCCAGCGCCCAAGTTCTCATCTCCTTTCCACTCAAGCAACCATGTCCGGATCCGGCGGCCAGGGCAAGTGGATGGTCTCTTGCGTCAAGGAGGAGGACATCACGGAACGCCGGGCGGCCAGGTATTTGGCGAAGGGAATCGCCCACCGCTTGCCGGCCGAGGGACAATTCATCCCCACGCCGGAGCCCAACGAGAGGGTAGTATTCCTCCCTCATTTCTTCCGTGGGCTAGGGTTTCCACCCCACCCTTTCGTCCGCGGGCTAATGTATTATTACGGGATAGATTTCCATGATCTGTCCCCGAATTCCTTCCTCAACATTTCGGCATTTATCATCGTGTGCGAGGCCTTCCTCCGCATCCAACCCCACTTTGGGCTGTGGCTCAAAGTCTTCAACATGAAGCCGAAGGCGGTGGACGGCCAGCACGCGGAGTTCGGAGGAGCCATGGAGAGTAAGCTGCCAAACGTCTCCTGGCCAAAAGGCACTTTCGTGGAGACAATAAAGGAGTGGCAGAGACAGTGGTTCTACATCACAGAACCCCGCGGCACCACCTGGGCCGCTGTTGCTAGATTCCGCTCCGGCGCTCCTATGCGACTCACCTCCTGGGTCGAGAAGAGTCCGGACTGGTGTTCGCCTGACGAGCTGATAGCGTTGCAGACGCGCGTCCAAAGCATGATAACCAAGAACGTCAAGCTCGTTGATGTAATCCAGGTGATGTTAGTTCGCCGGATTCTCCCATGCCAGCGCTGAAGTCGCCCTCTGTGGGAGTTCAATCCGAAGAAGCACCAGACCTTGGTGAGGCTTTTCGAGACTACTCACAAAGATGCATGGAAGTTGCTCTTTAAGGGCAACGAGAAACCGCCGACCGCAGATTCAGATCGCGGGCACGACGCTGAGCACCCCGCCAGCGAGGTACGTCGTTTCCAATGTGTTCCCTACTTGTTTGTTTCAAGGATGATGCCTGAGCTTCTATTATTGTTTTTGTTCCAGGGCTGGACGGAAAGGGCGAAGCGGATCCAGTGTCCGGCCTCGCTGCCGGAGGAACCAGTCATCCCGCGTTTGGCGAAGATGCTGGTGCCGGCGCCATACAGGGCGCCGCAGAAGAAGGCAAAGAGGGCCAAGAGCGGCCCCCGCCACAAGGGCACTTCGGACGTGACGTCCGAGGACGACGAAGCTCATTCCTCTGTCCCCGAGGACAGTGACAAGGAAGAGGAGGGGGAGGAGGAGAACAACCCTCCCCCTGAGGAGAAGAAGAAGAGGCCTGCTTCGGCGCGTCAGGAGGCTGAAACGCCCAAGAAGGGGAAGGGCGTCCCAGCGGACAACACCGCATGGGACGTTGACAGCAATCCGGAACGACCCGCCCGCACTAAGCCCCAGGCCGCATCGTAAGTTACTTGGCTCGCTTATGCGTATATCCGGCCCTTTCTCTCCGTTATCTTGACATAATTAACTGTACTATTACAGTCCGGCCCACGACCTGATCCAACGATCCTCGTTCGGAGGTTCGTTGGCTCTGTCGGAGATGGCGAGCATGTCGCCATCGCCTGCTTACTCCCCCGGGGCCAGGGATGACACCGAAGTGTTGTCCCAGAGGACCACTCCGAAGGGAGGTCCAGGACGGTGTCTGGGAGGCACCTCAAGGCAAGACCTCCACTACCGGGCACATGGGGGAGCCGATCCCCATGGAGACTGGCAGAGAGGGCCGCATCCAGTTCGGGCCTCAGCCGAATACGACTCTGGAGACCCATGTGGCTCCGGAGTCGGCTGAGAAGCCCCCTTTGAAGGAGGGGGTGCGCCGCTCCCGCCGGCGGTCCCTGTCCATCCAGGGGCGCCAGATAACCTGATGGAGGCGCTACGAGGCGCCTCCGTTATGGACGAGCATCGTGTCCTTATGGGCATGGTGATCGAGAAGGTTCAGTCTGCCAAGAGTGGGCTGAACGAGACCTGCAGCAACCAGTTGACAGGTTCCGAGGTAAGTGACATAGAAGGAGAAAAAACCCCATGTAGTCAGTAGCCCCTGAGACACTGTCCGGTGTTCGAGAAGAGAGACCGGACAGAGGATCAATCCCTTGTTGTAGGAGACTAACGTGATATGTGTGAATAAGCAGGCGTCGCTGTTGGCCGCGACCTCTCATACTGCCGAAGCCTCTGAACTGAAGCAGAGGCTGGAGCGAGCCGAGAACAAGCTCGGCGAGGTGAAGACTCAGCTCCAAAAGAAGCAAGGTGTGTAACGACTTGCTGTATATTTGGAAAGAATAAGTGGTATGTAATGACCGGGTTGTCATAATATGTGTAGGAGCCGCGACTGAGGTCGAGGCCCTGAGGAAGGACGTGGGCGAGGCCGAGGAGCAAGTTGTCCAGCAGCAGGCCACTCGTAAGAAGCTCGAGGCCCAGGTCCAAGAAGTCCAGCAGGAACTACAAGATGCGGTGAAAGAATGTGAGACCTTGGAGAATAATGCATCGGTTCGAGAGGCCGAACTCATCAAGGCTCGTCGGAGCACGGAGACCGCACGGAATGAGGCCCAGGCCGCCCTCCGGGAGATCCTGGAGGCCAAGAAGATCACGGCGGGTAAGGCATTTAAGATGCAAAGCAAGTATGCGGAGAAGCAATACCTTTTACTAACCCGGGTTCGGAGTTCCCTGTCGGTGTCAAAACCGGAGGATCTCGGGTAGGGGGTCCCGAAGTGTGCGTCTAGGATCGATGGTAACAGGAGACGGGGGACATAGTGTTTACCCTGGTTCGGGCCCTCTCTATGGAGGTAATACCCTACTTCTTGCTTGATTGATCTTGATGAATATGAGTGTTACAAGAGTTGATCTACCATGAGATCGTAATGGCTAAACCCTAGAAGTCTAGCCTATGAGTATATGGTAATGAATCTGTCCTATCCGGACTATGCTCTCCGGTTTATATAGACACCGGAGAGATCTAGGGTTACATGGAGTCGGTTACATAAAAGGGAATCTTCATAGTCGGTCGCCTAGCTTGCCTTCCACGCCAAGGAGAGTCCAATCCGGACACGGGTATTGTCTTCGGTCTTCGTGTCTTCACAGCCCATCATTCCGGCCCATGGATAATAGGCCAGACGCCCGAGGACCCCTTCGTCCAGGACTCCCTCAGTAGCCCCTGAACCTGTCTTCAATGACGAGGAGTCCGGCGCGCAGATTGTCTTCGGCATTGCAAGGCGGGTTCCCCTTCTTCCGAACTCCAAGATAGTCTCCGGATGCGATGATTGTATCCGGACCTGTTACACACAACTTGTAGAGGATATAATATTTCACGAGTCCCTCCTGCTCACCAGTGTTTATGACATTGCATTATGCCTGCCCGGTTATCACTTCCATCCGTTGGCTAGCCCCTCGCTCCATGTCCCGGGGCGCGGTTTATTGGCACGTCTTGTCAAAGCAGTGATTGTGTCCCTTGTTTACGGGATTTTCTATAATGTAGGCGTGGGTAACCCAACCGTCCCTCGGTACAACTCCTCGAGGATAAGCAAGTTTCGAGACCCAGGAGGGGACGCTCAATATTCTGGGCCTTTATAGAGGGACCCAGACTTGTCTTTTTCCTTTTGCGCTTGCTTCTTCCTCAACCCCAGCCACCTCGAGTTACAGGCCTCGGGTTCCAATCACCACCAGGCCCAATCATGTCCAGGTCTAGCCGTTCAGGCCGGTGGGTGGCCTCTTCTGTCATGGGGGAGGATATTGCGAGGCTCCGCGAGGCAAGGTATCTGACCCTATAAATCCTTCATCGGCTTCCCGCCGAGGGGCAGGTTATTCCTACTCCCAAATCTGATGAGAGGGTAGTATTTGTGTCCCACTTCCTCCAAGGGTTAGGGTTCGCGCTTAACCCCTTCGTCCAGGGGCTCATGTGTCTACTATGGGCTAGATTTTCATGATCTGACCCCGGACTCTATTCTCCTCATCTCGACATTCATCGTCACGTGTGAGGCCTTCCTCCAGACTCCCCCGTTTGTGGCTCAAGACTTTTGATGTGAGGCCGCGGGTGGCAGAAGAGGAACAGGCAGAGTGTGGCAGCGTCGCAATAGGCAAGCTTGCCGACGCAGTTTGGTTTGAAGGTCCTTCGCGACTCTTTCGATATGTGGCAGCAGGGGTAGTTTTATATCAACGAGCCACGGGGCCCCAAGTGGGCGGCTACACCTGCGTTTCGACCCGGCTCCCCGATTCAGCTTGCTTCATGGATCAATAAGGGATTGGAGTGGGGATCCATCGATGAAGTGCGGACCTTGCAAAGTCGCATCCGGAGCCTCTCCGAGAAGGGCTTCGACCTTGTGAATGTCGTCCAAGTAATGCTAGTCCGCCGGACCCTGCCATGTCAGCGGTGGCCTCTCTGTATGTGGGAGTTTAATCCAGAAGGGAGGCGGACTCTTCAGCACTTCTTCGGCACTACGCACGAAGGAATGTGGAAATTATATTCCGGGGAGCGAAAGCAATGTCCGGACACCACCAAAGATGTTGGCCTTGACTGCAATCATCCGGACACTTCGGTAAGTATTCAATCTTCGAACACCTTCCGTTCAAGCATCTCTTGACAAGATACTGAACAATCCATCCCCATACAGGACTGGACAAAGAAAGTGGTGTTAATCTGGTGTCCGGCGCCCCTTCCCGAAGATTCTGCGACCGCCCTGCTGACGAGGATGCTGACTCCGACACCGTACCAGTTGTCTGCAGAGGGGGTGAGAGTGGGGACCCCAAAGGAGATGCCCATCCTACGGGCGATTTAGGCGCTGTGTTCGAGGAAACCGAAACCCTTTTGCCCAGGGGCACAGGCGTGGAGGGGCACTTTATGGCAAGAAAAGGGCCGCCTCTGGAGGTCAGGAGGGGAAGCCTTCCAAGAAAGGGAAAATGCCATCGTCGGGCAGCTTGGGCCGGGCAAGCGATGTCGTCGTCGACCTTGGTGATGAGGACGAACCTCCGGCCAGACCGTAAGTGGGGCAGGGCATTTTAACCGTACCTCATTCTTATCGCCGAAATAACCCTCCGACATATGTGCGTCCTCGCAGGTTAACGCTTGGTGTTTCTCAATCGTCCTCCTCCTCGAGAAACCTTCTTACAGAGATGATGGAGAGTGACACACCTTCTTTGGCCTCCTCGCCTAACAGGGCGGATGATCTCGAGGTGTCATCCCGGAGGGCTCCTCCCAACCGGCAAGTAGCGCCGGAAACGACGAAGGAGCTACCCGAAGGTGGTGCTTCTGTCGCTCAGGGTTCGGGGACCAAGAATGACGGCCCAGAACTGTTCGGTTTACAGCCGGAGACAATGCTAGAGGCGGGTAAGCGGATTCCTTCAAAGGAATGTCGTGCTCCGGTAGTGGTGTCCAAAGACCCAGGGGTGCCGGAGACGCTGACGGACATGCTGTGACGAGCGTCCGTTTCAGAGGAGCACCGTGCCTTGATGGTTACGGTGGTCGAAAAAGTCGTATCCCCGAAGAGCGGGTTAAACGAGGCCTTTACGAGCCTTCTGAGAGGTTTTGAGGTTGGTGATGTAATGTTGCCAATTGAATAATATTGACAGAATGCACCTGTTGTGTATGCAGTAGCCCCTGAGACTCGGATCGTCTTCCAAAGGAAGTGATCGAAGGATCGAAAAGATATCTTTAGGTACTAACCTTGGGTTAATTTGGAATGCAGGCTGTCTCCCCTCTTTCCACTGCCCGAAATTCGGAGGTAACCGAACTGCAGTGAAAGCTGGATATTGCGGAGGATGACATTGCTTTGATCAACAGGCATCTTGACGACTCGCAAGGTATATATTTTCGAGCATTCCTTACACCAATATGCTTGTAATGTAAGCCTGACTCTGAAGAGAGTTTGATATGAAATGTGCATCAATGCAGATGGTGCTGCCGCCATGGAATCACTTCGGGCGGAGCTAGCCCGGGCCCAGGAGCAGGCCTGGTTTAGTAATGCGGCTGCCGAAAAGGCATCGGCTGAATTGAAGGCCGAACAAGCCGCGCGGCGCCAGGACAAGGAGGAAGTGTCCACCATGGCGCGCGGGTTAGAGAATGCGGCTAGCCGCTGTAAACTTCTTGAGAAGGAAAATGAAGCCAAAACGACTGAACTTAATAAGGCCTTACGAGAGGCAAGAGAAACACTGTCCGAATCCAGAGCAGCCCAAGTGGAGATCCGGCAAGCCCTTGTTGCTATAGGCTATGTTCGGTGATCCGAACTATGCTCAGCTTAACCAAGTGTAGAGTTCTTCGGACAATTTTTTAGACTTGCCGAAGAGTTCTTCCGACGCGGCGCAGCTTTACCATGCGCAAGAGGGGTATGCAACGGAGAAGCTTTTCTGGTCACAATTTGGCGCGTTGAAGCGCCCTCTGTTGCTGAATGAACAGATGTCCCAGTGGGCCGAGCTACATAGGATATCCGATGCTGCCACAAAGAACACCATAGTCCGGTTGTGGCCGATTTAACCTGTTCCGAGTAGCTACTTTGTCCTGGTGCATCGGCTTGTTGATGCGGTGGCGTGTATCGACGCTGTGAAGCGGCTGGCGTGCACTGAAGGTGCACGGAAGGCCTTCGCCCGAGTCAAGACATCCTGGGGGCGGCGAAGGGTCCACCCAAAGGCAAGGACCGTTCGAAAACCGGAGCATTATTTTGAAGACGTCCTAGAGGCCGCCTGCTTGATAGAGGGGCAATGCTCAAAAGATATAATATTCGAGTGATGTGTACAAGGGTTGTAACAGACAACTTTATAGTTAATCTATTTTTTTGCTCGAAAGCTTGTATTCCTCCTGTGCGGCCGTTTGAATGTAATTTGAAAGTTTTCCAGTCATCGGCTTCAGCCCCCTCGTAAGAAATACGGGGGTGTTCGGAAAAGAATTGAATCACTCTTTATCCAACGTCTTGGTCCATGAAGGAGGTTATAATGCGGCAAACCAGGCAATCGGACTATAGGGCGTTAACACTTTCACTTAGCCATAGGAGTTTTATGGCGGGGCTATGACATAGCCCCTGGTATGTATGCGGCATATCATAATATTGTGCCTTACATGTTTTGATCTGAAAAGATCCTTCGTGTAACACGGAGAATCGCTAAAGATTCGAATAAGTCGTCAAGTGGTTGACCAGCTCTTGCCGCATCATGACAGTTAGTTTTCGGCTTTCTCTACTGAGGTGCTCATCCGGTCAAAGCCAGGGCACAATCGCATTAGTTCTCCCTTTACTACCCTAGCTGATAGAGCGGAACGTAGGGTAGCAAGCACAGGAGCCGGGAAACCCAACTATTAACCAAAGACAATGATTCGGAGCTGATGCATATAAGACCAAACTTGCGACGCCGAAGTATGCTGTAGAGCTATTCGGACTTTTATTGGCGACTCATTTGTTCCCATACCGAGCCCCTGGCAGGTTATGCCGAGGTGCGTCTTGTAACACAACCGTTAGGGCCGTACTCATTGTAGGAAGAGTATGGAAAATTAGTTCAGATATAGTTTACTGGGAGTGGAGCAATAAGCCAATGATAAATTCATATATATATATGAAAAGAAAAAACCATGACCCGGCTGTTTGACATGCTCGGGGTCGGGAACGGAGGGAAAAGGGCATAGTACAGGCTCAAAATAAAGAGTGCGGTCTACAAAAAGCTATTTTGGACCTCCTGTCGCACGTCTGCGCCGCCCGTCCTCTGGGAGGGGAGTCCTTAACGGAAGTAGCCCCTTAGGTGAACGCACGGATCCGGACTCCGAGAGAGTCCTTATAGATACTGTCCTGTTGGTCACCTGTTTTTGAGTTATAATAAAGAAAAGTAAGTTAAACCGATAGAGAACGTTATGGGAATGCTTGCAGGGTTGTCTGTATTGTGCTTCCGCTGATCCCCATGGTATCTTGAGCGCGTAGTGATGCACACGTGGTGTAAATCTGGCCGACATAGTGGGTGGGTGGCGGAAGCCGAACTGCTATTTCCGTTCCGGGAGTGGTCGGACTTCTGAGGGAAACTGTTTCTGGCCCCTGGTGTTCGGCTGGCGAGCTGCTCCGTCGTCTTTATCGCTTGATGGCCTCCTCCCCTTGTGCTCGGTGTTGAGCTTGCCTGCCTGCTTGAAGACCCAACAGTTTCTATTGGTGTGATTAGCTGGTTTATTAGGGTGACCATGAATCAGACAAGGTCGGTCTAATATCCTGTCGAGGGCGGATGGTCCATCCTGGTTGGCCTTAAATGGCTTCTTCTGTTGACCGGGTTTCGGATTGTGAAATCCGGCGTTGACCGCTGTGTCGCGTAATCTTTCATTATTGTTGCGACTTTTGTGTTCGTTTAATCGTGCCTTGCCGTTGCCGTCTCGGATTTCAGAAGTGCCCGGGTCGCTGGTGTTGTTGCTTTTAGGAGCGACCAGTTGTCTTCTCCCGCAGAAAAGCGAGTCATTAGAGCGGTAAGGGATGTCATGGATTTAGGTCCTTCCTGGCCGAGGTAACGTGCTAGCCATTCATCACGGACGCTATACTTGAAGGCTGCAAGGGCTTCTGCATCCGGACAGTCAAAAATTTGGTTCTTTTTGACTAAGAACCTAGTCCAAAGTTCCTTGGCTGACTCGCCGGGCTGTTGGACAATGTGACTTGTTAGGTCTTCGATAGTGGCGGTCGTCCATTAGGTCTTCGCCATTTGCGATGAAGTGGGTGGTCGTCCGCCTCTAGCTCGAACCGGATATAGTTCGGCTGTGAGCCCTTCTTCAAGGACAAGTTTTGTAAAGAGTTTAGCATGTCACCCAAAGATGAATGCTGGAAGATGTCTGCGGCGCTGAATTCGAAAATTGATAACCGATCCAGCTCGGTGTCCACAGGCGTGCCTGGTCCGGAACGTATAGCCGGAGACGAGTCCGGAGTTCCATTGACACAGACATTGCAGGATGTCGAGTCCGTGTGCGGCTCAAACGCCGCGGACCTTGTGGCCTCGGAGGGCACGATCTGCTTCGGTTCTAGGTCTGTTGCAGCAATAGGAGTCATCTCCTGGATGTGATCCGATGACAGATTTAAGTCGTGTTCATCGGGGAGAGGGGGAGCGATCGCTGCGGTCCCAAACCCATTGAGGATCAAGTCTCCACGGGCGTCCGCGACGTTATTGAAGCTTCCGAATCTGACCTGATGGCCAGGGGTGTAGCCGTCGATCTGCTCCAGATGGCCAAGCACCTTGGCCCGCGGTACGAAGCTGCCGAATACTAAGATCTGTCCGGGGAGGAAGGTATCTCCCTGGACAACGTCATTACTGACGGTCGAAGGGGCCATCTAACCTTTCGTCGACGGCATAGTGGAACTCTCAATGAAAGCACCAATGTCGGTGTCAAAACCGGCGGATCTTGGGTAGGGGGTCCCGAACTGTGCGTCTAGGATCGATGGTAATAGGAGACGGGGGACACGATGTTTACCCAGGTTCGGGCCCTCTCTATGGAGGTAATACCCTACTTCCTGCTTGATTGATCTTGATGAATATGAGTATTACAAGAGTTGATCTACCACGAGATCGTAATGGCTAAACCCTTGAAGTCTAGCCTATGTGAATATGTTAATGAGTATCCGTCTATCCGGACTATGCCCTCCGGTTTATATAGACACCGGAGAGACCTAGGGTTACATCGAGTCGGTTACATAGGAGGGAATCTTCATAGTTGATCGCCGAGCTTTCCTTCCACGTGAAGGAGAGTCCAATCCGGACACGGGTACAGTCTTCGGCCCTTATGTCTTCACAGCCCATCAGTCCGGCCCATAGATAATAGGCCGGACGCCCGAGGACCCCTTAGTCCAGGACTCCCTCAGTCGTCAGAGCTCTTGCTTCTACGAGACAACTAGCTATCTTCACCCGCACAGAAACAGGTGATGAGTGCAGGTAGGGCTGCCATGATCTTCGGCTTTTCCTGCCCGAGGTGTTGGGTGAGCCATTCGTCATGGACGCTGTGTTTGAAGGCCGCTAATGCTTCGGCGTCCGGACAGTCCACGATTTGGTTCTTTTTCGTTAGGAACCGATTACAAAGCTTGCGAGCTGATTCACTAGGTTGCTAGATTATGTGACTTAGGTCATGAGCATCTGGTGGCCGGACATAAGTGCCCTGAAAGTTGGCCTGAAAAGCGTCCTCTAAATCTTCCGAGCTTCCAATGGAGTTCTCTGGGAGGCTGTTCAGCTAGTGTCGTGCTGGTCCTTTTAGCTTTAGAGGAATATATTTAATGGCATGAAGGTCATCTCCATGAGCCATGTGAATGTGGAGGAGAAAATCCTCGATCCAGACGGCTGGATCCGTCGTTCCATCTACTGCTTGATGTTTATGGGTTTGAACCCTTCCGGAAACTGGTGATGCATTACCTCATCGATAAAGCACATGGGGTGTGCGGCACCCCTATACCGTGCGATATCACGGTGGAGATCGGATGACATCTGAGTTCGGTGCTGATCCCGAATATTGCAATGTTCATCACGCCGGGCTTCATAGCCGTTATCTCATGCTGGGGCACGGCCTCTTAATCCATAGATCGATTTGGTCTGACCGGCTTTATTGGCCAGGTCCATATACAAGTCATATGTATAGCCCGTAGCTGATGTCTCCTTGCCTCTTCGGCGAGGGGGTGCGGGCTGGTGTTCGGCTTGATGTGCCGCTTTATCCCATCCACGTGGTGGTCGGTCTGGTTGATCTGCCTGATTGTATTTCGACGGTATTGGCTCAAGGGCTTCATCGTCGAATTATGGCAGCAGCTTGCGCTTGGTGTAACTTTTTACGTGTCGCTCGGGGCCGTACTCCTCGGCGGCCAGGACCTTGGTCCACCTTTCATTGAGCGTATCTTGTTCAGCTTTGAGCTGCTGCTGCTTCTTTTTCAGGCTCCGCGCAGTGGCGATTAGCTGTTGCTTGAAGCGTTCTTGTTCGAGAGGTTTCTATGGTACGATAAAATCTTCATCACCAAGGCTAACATCCTCTTCGGAGACTGGCATATAGTTGCTGTCTTCCGAATTTTCATGATGAGCATATTCGGGGCTATACTGACCATCCACCCTCTCATCCTATTTGGATGTGGGCTCAACGGGGTGTTCGGGGTCTTTGGCATTATCCAGAGTCTTATTGCCTCCGGTGCAGGTGTTGCTGTCCCTTGCCCGATGCGATCGTGAGCGGCGCCGCTGGAGCCGGCGCTTTGGTGGTTCGTCGACGGGCTGATTATCCTCGTCGTCCTTTTTATCAGGAGTGTCCACCATGTATACATCATAGGTAGAAGTGTCCGTCCAATGCCCTGTGATAGGTGGGACTTGGCTTGATTCGGCGTCGGTATCGTCATCCATACCGTCGATGTCTTCGGACGCGTAGTCTAGCATGTTTGTTAAATCCTCGACGGTGGCTATTAAGTGGGTGGTGGGCGGGTCATAAAATTCCTCGCTCTCAGCCCCCAACCCATGCTGGGCGCCGCTCGGAGGTAAAGCTTCCGTGATGGTGAGAGACCGCATTAAGCCCAATGCTTGGTCTAAGGGTGAAAACTGGGTAGCACTACAAAAAAAAGACACATCCGTGACATTTTGGGCCGAACGAAAATCTTTTCTGTCATACTTATGACCCTTCTATGACGATAATTGTGACAAAACCCGGTATCATCATAGATGTGGTGGGGTCCTACTTCTATGACAAAAAATCATGACAGAAAATGGGCTTTTCATCCTAGGCGGGCCGGAGACGCAGCTGCATGAAATTCTTTGGGCCGTCCATGACGGAAAAAACCGTGGTAGAACCGAGGGCGTGGAAAATATCGGGGAGTCCCTGGTTATGGTGGGTGGTCGGGGCCGAGCGATGCGCGTTTCTCTCGTACGTATGCGCGTGTGTGCGAGGCGTTGGGCTCTAACTGATTGGTGGACCCTGCTGTCAGGTGGGTCCCCGCTGTCAAGTGGAGGAATAATTATTTTGCGCGTAATAGGGAGGCACTTCCTTGCTGCGGCCGGGGACCCAGCTGTCAGCCTCTCCACGTACAGTCCACGTCCGATGGAAGCCATTCCTTGACCACGTTGACCACGCCACGCCGAGAACACCAGGGCGGTGGACGACGAAGGGGCCGACGCGGACCCGGGGAAGACGCGGCAGTGGATGCCCACGCATAGAGGAGCACGAGGGTTCACTGGTTCGCTGCGGTGTGAGGCTACCGTCGCCGCAGAATAACAGGGGGTGTGGGTGAGTAGAGGGATGGCCTGGCCAGCGGTGGGAATAGTAGGGGGCGGTGACACCTCCATGGCAGCACAGCCGGCCACGGGAGGTAGGAGCATGCGGCACGACGGGCGTTGCTTTGGGCGGCTGGAGCAACAAGACCAGAGGTTGAAGAAGCACTATGGCCGTTGGATGGACATCGTACGGTCACTGGAGCTAGAATCGTTCATATTGACTAAGTTGACAAAGCACTCCGTCCTCGTCAACTTAGTAGGCCCACAAGTCAGCTTCCCAGCAAGGTGGGTCCCAACTAGCACGGGGAGTATTCATTTTTTGTGTGTAATAAGGAGGCAGTTCCTTGCGTGCGAAGATATAGCTGGTGGGTCCGACCTGTCAGCGGTGGGAACGTTTTTTTCGCGAAATACAAAGGCCCTTCCGGTAGGTCCTAGCTATCAGGTTGAGGAATCATTATTTTGCGTGTAATAAGGAGGCATTTCCTTGCGTGCGGCCGTGGACCCAGCTGTCAGCCTCTCCACGCACAGTCTACTTCGGATGGTGTCGTTCGTTGACCACGTTGACCACTCTGTGCTGGGCGCATCCAAGGTGGTGGACGACAGCGAGGCCCCGGACAGCAACGAGCCGGAGATGGGAAACCACGGGAGTAGAGTCGCAGACGGAGAGGTGTATGAGGGTTAACTGGTTCTGGTGCGGTGTGGTTCGGCAGTCGGTGGAGAAGAACAGGAGGTGTGGAGGGGTGGAGGGATGGCCTGGCCAACGGTGGAGTAGCGCTTCACAGCGAAGCGTGCTAAGCAGAGATGCTAGCAGCAGGAGGCGGGAGCAGGTGGTCCCGGCGGCGCTGGAGGAAGAAGACGAGAGATTGAATATGGATGCCGGTCGTTGGATGTAAATCCAACGGCTAACGATGTCAGAATCATTTGTTGACTAAGTTGACAATGACTTGCATTGGCTTCGTCCTATTGGCCCACATTTCAGCCTCCAAAAATGTGGCACGTATTTAACTCATTTTTTCAGAATTTACAGTCTTTTTTTGCGGGGTAGAATTTACAGTCCATTTGATCTCTTTTTCTGAATTACAGTCCATTAGCTGGGCTGGGTGAACAAATAATGTAGCGTCCATGCGGCCCATTTATATTTTTCCTAAAAAATTACAGGCCATTTGCACTTTCTCGAAATACACGATTTTGCTGGGCTGATTCTAATTATAATGTTGGGGTCGGCGCAGCAATGTTATCAAAAAATAAACAGGGGCTGAGCATTTTGTTATATATATATATATATATATATATAAATAATAAGTGATTTATTATTACATTGGTCCTTAAATCTTACCAAGGTTTTGTATACAATCACCAGGATTTTCGTTGCCAAAAAAATTCCAGGATTTTATTATATTTAATTATTTTTATAAGTTAAAAAGATGTGGGATATTGTTTTCTTACATATGTAAGTATCTGTTAAATATATGATGACAATAACAATAATATATAATAACATATAAAATAATTTAAATATATATAATATAGTTAGAAGGGAAACATAAGTTGGACCAGGCGTTCCTATTCTTATATAGAAAAATAGAACAGACCTCTGCGTTTTCTTCACAAAAAAATACATAAATTGGGCTGCCGATGTTTCAGGAAAAATAAAACCTCGGATGGGAGGTCCATAGGCCGGTCGATACATGACGGCCCTCAAGAAAAGACAAATAGCCTTATGGACATCCCATTCGAGGTCGTGGGTTGCGCATGTTAAAAAAGAAAGCCTAGACGGGGCAGCTGTTCCGCCCGGGTTCGATTCCACCTGTGCACAGAAAATATCTCCAAAATTTTTGCCTCTGCCTTTATTGACATGTGGGTCCCAATTGTCATCTACGCACACCACGTCCTACACCAAAACATTGTCCCTCGTTTTTCTCTGTTTTTCGCTCACTCGACATTGTGTGGGCATTCTGAAAATAGCATATCTTTTTGACTGTGCATCATATGAAGATGTGCTATGCATGAATGTTGATCACCATGATGTTAACTGGCTGGTAGTTCTAGTTTCGACCATGAATAAAACTTCCAGCATGATGTTAACACTGTTTGAAAAGGCCGTGTTAATATAAATGCTCTGCCTCTGAAAGTTGCAGTTTCTTATCTGAAACTAAACATGGAGTTTCTTATCTGAAACTGAAACTTGAAGTTTCTTCTCTGAGAATCACATTGTCTGCACTTTTATACTCCTATGAAACTATATTTTTTAAGTGTTAAAAATAGATCTCTAGAATTCATAAAATACTTCATATGCTCAGTACTGCAAATCTAAAATTCAAAACACATTCATATCTGAAAGTACTCTCAAAATACACAACACAAAACACAATGCACAACCTGCAAATACTAACAACCCTAAGCTCCTCCTAACAATTCACAACCTGCCCGACTATTGGTCTGGGGGGGCAAATCCCTCCTATTCCTCGGCGCCAGCGAATCTGGCAGATCGCCGGCGGTGACCAGGCAAAGTTAGCCAGGTTGAAGGAGATCCTAATTTCTTGGTTTGACAATGAGTGGGAGATTTCGAGGACGGCGAGGGCCATGTGGGAATGTATGCGAAAGAGCGAGACAACGGGGATGAGGGCGGCGATGAACTCCTCGGCGGCAGTCACGCTGCAGTCCTTCGATTTCATCAAGTATCTCGTCTGGGCGATGGAGTAGACAGATTCGCCCGAGGCGAAAGTCAGGCAGAGGTGGTGGGCGTACAGGTCGAAGGTCGAGCACCCAGAGGATAACGAATCTATCGAGTACGGTGTGCCGTTCGTGAGGGTGCAGAGCCAGCCGAAGCCACAGGAGTATTCGTTCTCCCACCGCAAGAGGAGGCCGGATGGCGCGATGTTGCTTCCCCTCCGTTCTCCACGGTTCCCTCGACGCTCGCCTCGTTTCAACGGTGCCGGTAGGGTTTAAGGTAAGCTTCGCACTAACCTAATCTTCCATCTCCTCATGCTTACAATCAGTGTGACAATTAATAAAAATCATGCTTGCAATCAGTCTCCGAGTACTACGCCAATCACCTAAAATAGCTCTGGACCTTTGGGTCAAAGTTGTCACACTTTGTACAAATAAAGAAAAATAGATTGGTGCTTCTTTTAGAAAAGAGTACACCCCTAGAAAACTGCCAATATAAGCTACTCGTATTTTTTTTAAGTCTAAGCTACTAGTATTTGGTTAGAGGATTAATTTGCTGCCGAGAAAGATCCGTCAACAGTGAGCGCCACACATCCCATTGATGGTGGTGGATGCCAATGCTTAGATGGAGCAGGGTTGGTGTCGGTAATTTTTACTTGGCACCTAGCACTCTGCATATATGTCGGTTCCATCCGTACATTTGTGAAGTTCCACCAAAATGCAGCTGAATATCCCTATTTGCACAGATAGTGAAAAGGCATGATTACATTATAGTGGCACTAGTTGATGAAACATACAGTAATAAACAGAAGAAAATATTACATCATACTGGAAATCGACCCAAGTCTCCCCGATACACCTTCTGCCAGTGATGAACATCAGTGTACATCGGTAGTACAAGGAGGGGCCTGGAGACATTGAAATCTCTATTTTTGTGCAGATCAACTAAAATTAAGCACCCCAGTTTGCAGAAACGCTTAAACATTAACAATGGGACTAGTTGATGAAACATACATTAACAAAGAGAAGAACTTTCTTTATCTACATTGGAAATGAAATGATAGAGAGGACACTCGCTCTATTTTAACTGTATTATTACTTCATTTTATCAGTGACACTAGGGTCGAGTAGGTGGCCAACGAGGTGTACCGTGCATCGCAAGGATGAAGGCTGGGGGTGCTTAGACTGGGATGCTGAAGCTGGCTCTTTCGGTCCCTATCTCCCCCCTGATGTTTCTGTGGTAGCATTTGGGTTGTAACCCAAACTTGGTCGAGCTAGTGCTGTGTCCCCCTACCTATCTAGCTTATGTGGCGAACTTGTCTCCTGCTAGTACTCAGTCTGTTCTAGTAGTAGTTGCATAACTGCCCGTTTACTCTGAGATGTTGTCGGATAATGGTTCTCTATGGTTGGGTTTCTTTAACAAAATCGGAGGGAACCCCCTCTTTCGATATATAAAAAAATAGTGGCACTAGCGGTGCCAAAACATTGCCTCAAATTAATAGTGCCACTAGATTAAGGTGCAAAATAATAACATTACTGCTTTATCATGGCAGTGCCAGAACAGTAGCACAAGAGCAGGATCAACATGCGGGACATTTGGCAAACGGTCAGACCAGAAAGGAACATACCTCGTGATGGGAACCATATCTGCAGTCAACGCCATCGTAGAAGGGATGACACAAGTCACCAACATGGATGATTCAATTCATGGGACCTTTTGGTGCAGTTCACCTAAAATGAAGCAATGTCCCATGAGCTAGCAGCTTCTTCTTCTTCTTCTTTTTTTAAGAAAAGGGCTCCAGCCCCGATTCCGTTTCCATCAGAAAATGAAACCCACAGAGCTTCTTCATTAGTTGCAATAAAATTGAGCAACATCAAGGTTGGTCGTGAAGCTCCTGGAGAGTAGGCGGACCAGGACAGTTGCGTCTCTAATGAAAAGAAGCAACTTATCTTAATGGGAAATTTAGCAGGACATGAATAAAAGTGCCATTGATGCATATTACTGGAGGCATTACATTGAAAACAACATTGGTTTGACGTGTCCTTACTTTTAACAGTGCGACTGCTACATTTTACCAGTGGCATTACATAAGAGCGGCTCGGGGCAACAAACACCAGAAGAGGATATCTGGGTTGGTCCCATTTTTGTTTGGTATATAGCCACCTCATACTGTGTGAGGCTAGCAAATCTAGTGCTGGACTTACTCTGTTGACTTGTCCCCCAGTTAGATCAGGTTTATATTGAGTTTGTACTACGTTCCCTGTATTTCCCTATTAGACCTAGAGACCAGTTGGATAGCCAGTCTCTGCTACTTTTCGCCCCCATTATTTCCTCTTTCGACCAAGTCCCAGATTCAAGTAACAAATCTTCCCCCACCCCCACCCCCTTTCTTCCTTCTTTGAACTAAGTACTACTAGATTCAAGTGCATGAACTAGTTTTACCTCTTAACAGTAAAAAATTAGGTGGTTTTCGAACAGCCGATCGATCCTATCTACACGAGGGGGCCTCAGAAATAGTAAAAGATACAAATGCAGCAACGTCAGGAGCTCGGGAAGTAGAGCAAGGCCGGTTTCAAAGGAAGTTATACCTGCGGGTCGCCGGGATGTCGTTAGGTGGGCGGCGGGATGCCGGATCTGCCCACACTAGGGCAGCGAGGAAGAAGGGGTGGGAGGCCCTCCCTCGCCAGTGATGCTTGGGAGAGAACGGCAAGGCACGCTGATCAGGACACGCCGGCAGTGGGTAAGAGCTGTCGCAGAGGACGATCGCATGAACGTTGCACCTTCTCACCTTCCCCGACGGAGAGGATCTGGCTGGATCTGTAACCAGCGGTGAGTAGAGAGAGAGTGTGGCCACCGCTATCGTGTTTAGATCTGGAGAGGACGAGACTGTGTGAAGAGAGCAACACTAGCAAGCAGGCTCCTGCCTATATAGTGGAGTACTAGTTTTCTTTTGTCTACCAGCCGGAGCCTGCTTGAGCTCGGCAATGACTGTCGAGAAGTCTTCATGCACGTGATCCGGAGGCACAGTTGTCATCATTTTGATCTGAAGCACTGGATTAGAACATATAACACGAAAAAATGCCACATGACAAGAAATCATAACCTCACTGCCCAAAGGAGACAAGATGAATCTCGGCGGACAAACTAGATGAGGATCAAAGCTCAAATTAAAGATAAACTCGTAGAAAAGGGGTCCGTCTATAGTAGTCTTCGTGCATGTGCCCCCAATGACTAGCCCAACTCAGTTGTCGCTGTTTAACCCTCGCAGTGATCCGAAGCACATCACACCTAATTTTGCGAGATGACAAGAAACCTTTTTTTAGATTTCTCACCAGAACTACAGCCCTGTACAACACAGCCTGAACGATATGTAGACGATAGCCAATCCAGGCGTGTCTGCTGGAGTCTGGTCACATGCATGGATGAACTGATCTTCCGTGTCTTGCAGGGATCATCCAGGTACCAAGGTGGAGTATGTACTTCTATTAACTCAGCCGACTTGCGGGGCCGAGGAGTGTGCCTATGGTCGGTTCTCAATTGTGGTCCCACAGGTGTGTGCAAACGCAATATGACGCGCGTTCCATTCGGAGAGCGGTGTGCCAGACCGACCGACCGTTTGTGGTGCGACGCGAACGCGACGGGCGTGCTGTATACTCCGTACATGTGTACCGCCGTTTTCTTGAGGCTTTGCTCCATGGCGCAATCGATGGATACAAAATTAGTATGCTGTACTATTTAAAAGTCGAGGGCGGGGCTTTTCCCGCGTGGTAGGCGGGGCAGTTCCACCAAGTCAGTTCGACAAAGACGCGAGAAGATGAGGGAGTAGGCTGCTGCAAACGTAGGGCTGTGTGATTGGATAGGTGGGGCCCGGTGATTTGACTTGCCATTATCATTTTAACTGCGGCGCTACGACCGACTTGAGTCTCCCGATTCCTGACCACCTCCATACAGGTGCCTCTCCCGATGCTCCACCATGTAGAGGTTGGCTCTTGCTTGAGAGCCCACTCCTCCACTTTTTCCTTGCCTCTTTCCCCCACATATTCAAAAATGCCATCTAAAGCGGGCTTATAGCCCACTATTGTACTTGATCCTACAGGTGCTAAGCCTGCCACATAGGCATAAAGTCTGATGTGGCAAGTTAATTAAGAAGAGAGAGACTAGTTTGGTGACCCCAGGATGAAACAGTGCTAAGCGCGTGTACCTAGATGATAGACTTGTTTGGTGTTAGGCGCGACCATGATACGGGCTGCTGGCAGCCCTTGGATATGAGATCGAAAGGTCGCATGCTAAGTTGTTGAAAATTTGTAGAATAACCCTCCAGGATAGGATATTCACCCATAGGTCTAGAATCACGCCATGCAACCGTTCGATCTCAGATCCAAGGGCTCTCAGAAGCCCGTATCATGGGAGAATGGAAAGCTTCGTATCACCTGTAATTTTGTCGACGCTTGACATGACACCGAAAGCCATTTAATTGGGCATCGAGTAGACATGACATCTAATTGGGCCCCCATAGTACTGTGCATGAATCCATTTATCCACCAGGCAAGCCACTACCCTGCCATTCGCACTTGCCCCCCCACTCGACATTTTTACAATCGATAAACCGCTCCTAGTCGTCCCGTCCTTTCACATTACGGCAGTTCCACTAATACTAACCCTCCTCCCAAATCCATGGCGTCCCAAATCTCCATGATCAGCGGTGAGTACAAGGTTAGAACCTTCACCGGCGATGAGTTCGACGTCATCTACACCCGTTCTTCCGCAACGGTGAAAGAATGCCTTGCTCGCTTCAAACGCATGTTCGAAAACTCACATGATGAGTGGGTCGCTGGGCTAGATGTTGAGTACACCACAGTCTTGGGAAGCGAGAAGAAACTAAAGGAGGTAGAGAAGAAGAAGCCCGCCGTGATCCATGTTTGCGTGCATGACTTATGATTGGTCTACCACATATGCCAAGCCGACGTTGAGTGTGAGGAAGTTAAGAAGTTCCTCAAGGGCGGCCGAGTCAAATTCGTTACTGTAGACTTTAGGAACGACAAGGAAATCCTGGGTCGGATAGGCCTCGTTGTAGGCGACCCCTTCGACCTCCAGAAGGAAGGGCTGGTGCCCTCCCTTGATCAACCTTCAATGCTGACCCTGGCAGGAGCCATGGTCCATCCTTCGTACGGTAAACTAGAGAAACCTCCATACACGTTTCATCGTCATGCATGGCAGTGGAATGTACTAGATATGAACCACATCCACTACGCTGCAATGGATGGCTACCTTTGTTTCAATATCTACAAGGGTTGGATGAAGAGCAAGAGCCAGGTGTGCGGTTCAAGCAAAGAAGTATCGCCCAAGAGTAGGAGGGATAAGGACGAAGTCGAGGACGTGGACGAGGACTCCGAGTAAGGTGGCAGTGTCGTTGCTCATGGTGGTTCTAATGCAGTGTCTACCGGATTAGTTGCTTAGTTTAATTCCTGGTGTGCTTAGTTTTATTTGAGGGGTGTGTTGTGCTGAGCCCCCAGCAGAACTATGTTATGTCCCTTCTCGTTATATTTCGTACATTTCATCTTTTAGTTGGTATAGTACTACCACTCGTTTCTTGACATTATATACGTACAATATATATGGCCAATATCATATAGCCAGCAGTTTAGTTGTCAAAGAATTTCAGGGTGCTTAGTTTTGTCAAAGAATTCCAGGGTGCTTAGTTTTATTTGAGGGGTGTGTTGTGTTGGACACCATTAACTTATCATTGTTAGAATCGGCTTATTTTTGTCATGTAACATGGTCAACGGGGTTTGACGTGAAAATAACAATGTTTAATGGCATTTCTGAGCAAACATCTAACTTAACGATGGCATTGTTTAGATATCTAATTGCATTTTTGAGCAGGCATCTCACGGATCGATGGCATTTTTTGAGTAGTTGTAACTTCTGATGGCAAAACTGAGTAGTGATACACAACTAGTGGCATAAATAGTAAGAACCCAAGAATTAAATAGGGCTAATTTCTTTATTTCTTTATACCTTTGTGTGCGAAAAAATATACGCTGCCTACCGCCAGATTTTCTTTACAGGGGCAACATAGAACTATATGAGTGCCCTGTTAAATTTTGGAATTATTCTGGGTTCGTTTGGCCTTTTTTATACATTAATTGAGGTTCTGGTCATTTAATGTGCATAATTCAAATTTGAACTACAAGCACATGCTCCCGTGCACCAAAGTTGACTGAAAAAGCACGTGTGTGTCCTCAGATGAATTTCTAGGTCCCATGCAAGAAATGGGAATGAAATTCAAACATTTGGGCATCGTGGTTCGGCCAAGAACATTGAGAAGCTTGGTTTTAAAATTCTTGTAAATCCAAAACACGGCTGAAAATCATGAAACTTGGCATGGTTTCATATCATGGTACTACATTGCTGTGGAAAAAAATGCAGAATAGGAACAAGTTTTGGTATATGTTTCTTGCAAACCAGAGCTTCTCTCAAGAAGGCTCATGGTTATGAGAGGGAACGTGTCACCTTTGTGTGCATAATTCAAATTTTAAATACAAGCACATGCTCCAGTGCACCAAAGCTGGTTGAAAAATCACATGTGTGTCCTCGGGTAAATTTCTAGGTCCCATGCCAGAAATGGGAATGAAATTCAAACATCTGGGCATCATGGCTCGGCTGGAAACATTGAGAAACTAGGTTTTTTAATTCCTGTAAATCCGAAACACGCATGAAAATCATGAAACTTGGCTTGGTGCCATGACATGGCACCAACATGCTGTGGTAATTTTGCTGTCCGATTTGCGAAGGCACAAACATTAACAATCAACAAAGTCATTTTGGAACAAGTGTTGTCACGTTACAATCAGAAACACAAGTATTTTTGAAACCGTGGGCATTCTATTTACCATTTACGTCCCACCACGCGTCCCCATTTTTATTAGCTAGGAGGAGCCGTGCAGGGTAGCTATTTGAGTACGGGAGGCGTGCGATCAGACCCCTGCACGTGCTTATCGGGAGGAGAGCCCTTCGACCTCCATCTGCCGTCCACCTCTGTCCGAAGGTACCATTAATGGCGCCCGAGCCTCTGTTTAATGGCTTGGCAATGTCTCACTCGACTAAGATTTAAGAGAGAAAAAAGAAAATATGAAAAGAAAATTTTGCACGGATCTTGATGTAAGATCCGATGGACCTATATAGCATATACTGCGACTTATAGCAAGACTGATGAATATATATAAGGACGATCAGAGTGGATAATAATTGTCTCACATAATTAGGAAGATAATTGAAAAAGCAACATGCGGCTACGCCCGAAATACACAAGGGCAAAAGAAGAAGGAAGACGCATACAACGATCTGGCTCGCCGATCTCTACTTTCTTTATGCGCTGCAGGTCGCGGAGACTAGTTCTCACGGCGGGCGATGATCTCTTTCATCAATTTCATGTCCTTAATACGCTGCTTGGCAGCGTCCATTGATTCCTCCACCAGCCTGTTGCGCTCGATGCGGAGCATGGCATTCTCGTCCATAAATTTCTTGATGATGACGCCCGTCCTCTGCAACACGGCAGCGGTCTCCTCCTCCTGCTTCGCCCATCTGGCGATCTTCGCCCTCAGCAAGTTTTTGGATGACGCCGGTAGCCTCGTCCTGCATCCTCGCCCAGCCGGAGATCTAATCCATCTGGCTATGGACTATCGCATGCATGCGCCTATAAGAGTCCTTGCCTGCCCGCGAGCAATTTTCCCAGGCCGCCGCGGCGCGGCTGGACCTCCCTGCTGCTTCGGCGGCGCGGCGGGACATCTCTGCCGCTTCCGCGGCATGGCCGGACCAGTCTGCTACATCGACGGCGCGGCGGGACCTCCATGCTGCTTCGACGGCGCGGCGGGACCTCTGTGTTGCTACTGCTGCGCGGCTGGACATGTCGGCTGCTTTCGCGGCGAGGCGGGACATCTCTCGTGCTTCCTCTTCCATGCTCACCTCTCCCTGGTGGAAATCTCTCGACCCAGAACTCACGCTGGCTATGGCTTGATTGTTTCTTGTGGATGAGGAGTTGAGGAGGAATGTGCAGTCATCTTAGCATAGTAGTATTTATAACCGAGTACTACTAATACGCTCCTAAGTGGGAAACCGTTTAGGTTGTGATCGGTGTGAACTGGTTTGCAATTAAATATAGCATGGTAGTAGTAGTAATTTGGAATGTGACGAGACGCACTCAAGATTGATTGACGGTTCTAGTTTCGAAGTGCGGCACTATTCTTGGATGGTGTAACGTCACCACGTTTTCTCGGCCGTGGTGTAGCATATGCCATGGTACTAATAGTTCTTTTTCTACTGCTGCGTACATGCAAAAACTGGCACCGTCAGATACATATATTACGCTTGGCGTTCGACAGGAATAGCCTCGTGGCCAGCTATAGACTAGTCTTTTTTTCAGACGCATTACACCTATCTCTTGGGACTTCTCACACGCACCATCACTGCTCCCTAGGCCGATGCCACCCACGTAAAGTTATACTCTGAGAAGAGGTGCACGCACGCACTCCTCCTCTCTCAGACACGCATCTGTAGCTACGAATTGTAGTGTTCTGAACCATCTGATTGGCACTATCTTAGGTTTCACGTTGCTCCTTGGCCTTGAGATTGAGATGTTTTAAACGCGGAGGCTTAGATGGAGGCGTAAGGTTTTGGTTAATGTGCGGGCCGCACACGGCACGAACACGACACGAGCTTCGTCTGCCTGGTGTGCATGTAGTCGGGTGATTTGTCCAAGTATAGACACTACCAGGCCCTCGTTGGTATCTGCGCCTCGACTTTGGCTGGTCATAGTGGAGAGTAACATAGACCAGTTACTAGTCTATGTTACTAGTACCTTCATAGTGGGTAGTGTCATATACGTAGTAGTATATGCATAGTTTTGCTCCATGACGCAATCCATCGATACTACTACTGTACAAATGTATACAGTTTTTAAAAGGCTAGAGGGCGGGGCAGTCTAGCTTGGTCCTTTTCACGAGAGGAGAGGGCCTTTGTGACTTGACGGCTCATTACTGCTGGAAGGCGGGGCCTTGTGATTTGACTGCTCGTATAAATGTGCCGATGACCTGAGGAGGAGCAAAGAACTGTGCGGTATACTCAAGTTTTCCACTGGAGTACGATGGAGGAGCATGAAACACGGTAGCCTAGTGCCATATCCTCTACTCTCGACTCTTATTATATATATTACTAGCAAGAGGCATTGTTCTATTGGCGATAAAGAATGATCTAATTTGCTAGTCATCTCATTTTTAGCATTATTCTATTCATGCCTCGCAGAGAATGTGACACGTGCGGTGAAACACCCGAAGCAAAATAAGAAACACAGGAGCAAAAGAAGAAGGAGGATTATCACCCCAAAAAAAGAAGGAAGACGCACACACAAGTCTGGGGCGCTGCTCTCACTACATGAAGGGTTGCTGGCCGCGGAGTCGTAACTACTTCTTCATCGCCTCCACGACCTCCATCTCCTTGCGCGTCTCCTCCGGCATCTTCATCATTGTGCCCGTGACGCGGGATTTCTCGACGCGAGCCTTCATCATCTGTTCCACGGCCGCATTACGTACCTTGACAGCAGACGGGTGCTCGATGCAGAACTTCGCCAACTCCTCCTTCTGTTCCATGATGAGGGCCTACAACATCTTCATCGAGGAACTACTATTCTCATGCAGCTTCTTCCAGCCGGTGTTCTCCTCCTTCAGCAGGTCGAGCTCGTGGCAGAGCTTCGCGTTGTAATCCTGAAGTTGCAGGATTTCGCCAGTCGCCTTCTTCTCCGAGGCAATGCTCTTCTTCAGTAGCATCATCAAGCCGGCGGTCAACTCCCCCTGCTTATTGAGCTCAGCGGGCATGTTGTCGAAGCTCTCCTTCAGCAGCTCCACCAAGCCGTGGATGAACTCCTTCTGGTTATTGAGGTGCTTATTGAGCTGATCGGGCATGCCGTCGAGGGATAACGACTCCAGTGCCGCCAGCTCGGCATGTTCGCCTCCGTGTCTAGGGCGCTCCTGGGAGCCATCGCCTACCCGTGAGAGATCTTTCGAGATCTCTGCGTGGCGGCGAGCCCTCTTTTTTTTCCGCAGCCTTGGTTGCCGCTCCCTTGTTATGAGTAGTTCTCGACCTAGAGCTCTGCACACCGGCCATGGCAAGGACTGACGAAGAAGCAGGACTTATGAGGAGGAAGGTAGAGTAATTTTCGGTTAGGTAGTTCCCCTTTTTATAGCCTAAGTACTAGCACTAGTACTAAAACCTGCATAGTGGGAACACATTCAGGTTTGGTACGTACTGGTAGGTGTGAGCAGGCTTGCACTTAATTGTAGCACTAGTACTTTCGAATGTGATGGGAACAAGGTAAAGATTAATTGATGGTTTTTGGTTTTGAGGCCCGAAATGGCTCCCGATGAATTTAGCGGAACATAAATTTCAAGTAGACTGCACTGCTCAGATGCGTAAATATTATGTTACTATCAAAAATTAGCACAAAATACGAAGGAGACCAATGGAAGTACTACTAGCAACCCATGATTTAACTACTCGCATGCGCGCAGTGGAGTAGTAATGTCTTTCTTCCGCCCTCACATCCACTCAATTTGCATGCGCTGTACTAATTGACCATCAATGAAGTGAAGGACTTTACACGCGTCAAATTATCACATGGGGGTGGATCTTGGTACAAAATTGCGTCTGCCCGTGTACCCGCGTGTGCGTTCGAGGGAATGAGTGCGTGCGTGGCGTGCGTGCACATCTTCGCTTCGTGCTTGTAACGCCAGTGCGGCTCAGGGAGGACGAGTACATTCTTCTGGAACCAGCAGCACGCACTATGATTAATCCACACAAGGATGTCGCGATAACGCCTCCACATGTGCCACGCGCCCACGTGGCTTCATGAACTGTAAGAGAGACACTGTGTAGCGTGCCATTGTGTTTTGCACATACTCGAAGTACTAGTAAGGTACACGTGCATTGCACGCGTCAGATTTTGCAACCAAATTACGAATAAATACCACATTGTAGCATGTAAGCTCTGAGTCATATATGCCTGATATAGACCTTCGTTTAATTCTTATAGTTCATCTCATTCAAAATAAATTAGTTATTATAAAAAACCTAGGGCCTCTTTGATTCGTAGGATTTCCAAAACGCGGGAATAGGAAGAACATGGGATTAGAGTGGAATGTCGTCTTGAATCCTACAGGATGATACGAGTGCTTGATTGTGCATAGATAAAACGCAGAATTCTTTCAAAGAGGTTTGAGTGGATGGGATGTTTCCTATGAAATCTAATGCAAATGAATCATATGGAAAAATTCCTATGGTTTACAATCCTACGAATCAAACAACCAAGATAGGAAAAATTCCTAAGGATTAGAATCCTCCAAAATTCCTTCGAGAATCCTTTGAATCAAAGAAGCCCTTAATCTATTTTGTGATTCATGGAATTGTGCGTTGTAAAGCATAAAGTACAAACAAAGAATGGGAATTCAACTAGAAAAAAAGTTTGGGTAGTTACGATACGGAAGATTCTAGAACAAAGGAGAACCACTTTTGTTTTGAGATTTGTGCATTATGCTTAAGTTCAACCATGGAGTATGCTAGATTGTACATGTGGCAAAATCTGGTGGGGGCTAGAAGATGGTGCGAAGGGGCGAGTGGAGGGAGACTATGAAGGAGTGCACAACTACGAGATCGATATTTAGAAAGAGGGGGCGAGAACGTGCGCTGTTGCGCGCAGTGGCGGAGCCATGAAAAATGTCCCATGAGCTAGGGGGACAAGCATTGCTAATCCTTTACGAGGAGGGCCAATTCATCAACTTAAACCATTTTTACCAGCAATTGTCTAATGATCACATTCATATTAGCCTCATTATATAATGATGTTAGGGGGGGCAGGGCCCTTGCTGCCCCCTGTCTTGGCCATTGTGCGCGCGTTTGAGAGATGAAGCGGAAGGCATGGATGATGAGAGGGGGCATTGGATATATAATTAATGTGGGTGTATTAGCTATATATGTAATCCTATATAGAGAGGTATAGATTGATCGATGTGGACGTGGGAAAGAGGGTGAGACCTCACTAGATATATAGATTGATCGGTTTATGTGGAAAACTATGAAGGACCTAGCTATATACACACGCACACACATAGAGGAACATCGAACGTTGCGCATGCACATCAGAGATAAAGAATGCCCGATATGATGGATAGGGGGACGTGTGTGTGTGTGTGTGCCTTCATGGGAGACCGATCTGAAGAAAAAGATTGCATGTGTGCGATGAATAATGCCAACTGGTAGTGTGTGTGCATGCATGCACGAGAGAAAGTTAGTGGTACAATTATAAAGAGAAGACCAATGTGTGAGTGTAAAAGACTAGGTGACACTAGTGCAGAACCGGGCTTTAGCGCCGGTTCGTAAGGGCCTTTAGTGCCGGTTCTGCAACCGGCACTAAAGAGTGGAGATTAAAGGGCCCCCCGTTTACCGCCGGTTCGGCACGAACCGGCGCTAAAGTGCCACCACGTGGCACGAGCCAGGCCCGGGTGCTTGTAGACCATTAGTACTGGTTGGTAGCACCAACCGGTACTAAATGTTTGGGGGGGTTTTGGTTTTAATTTTTATTTTTCCATTATTTTTCTGTTTTCTATTTAATTCTTTTTTTGCTGGTATTTTACGATACTACATATTGTACACGTTATGCATATATATAAATAGATTTTCTCGTAGAACCGATCATATATATATAATCGAATGTCTCACAACCATCATTAATTATTCACACATACACATGTATATATATACAATTTCTCCTACATGTTGCCTTGGTGCCTTCGGAGCACGATGACAAGTGGTTCATGGGGCGGTAGCGGGAAATAGTATTCTCCTTTGGGATCTATGACCTGGTCAAGCAAAAATCCCGCTATTTCCTATTAAAGTGCTCGTATGCGCTCTGTTGGTAGGAGCTGGTCCCGCACCTCTTTGAACTGTTAAGAAGGAGATCAATATGCATGTGTATTAGTTGTGTGACTAGATATCGACAATCATGTAAGATTTGTGAATAGTGTTCTGGCAAACGTACCCAGTCCTGTCTATCAGATCTGCTCCTTTCGGACGCCATCATGCAAATGTTCTCGCAAACGTAGTATGCACACACTTCAGTCCTCGGCGCCTGCTTCAGGGCCTTTACGAGAATAGAATTTAATCAGATAATTATTAATGAAGCATGTTAATTAATTAATGGTATCGAATCAAGAATTAAAGAGATGGTAGCTAGCTAGCTAGTACTACTTAATTACTTACCTTGGGTCGATACCAACATAGCTTTTGTCGCCATTTTCCTCGAGTCACCTTGATGTACTTTGCCCAAGCCCTGCCCGCTGGTAAAGAAAATTAATAAAGGGGTTATTAAAAATAGTTCATATCAGGAAATGACGAACTAAATAGGCTGAGATATAGTTAATAATGATTGAAATAACCTGTCGACTATCCCTTTCACGATGCTGTAGTCACTATCTTTTTTAAGTAGTGAGTCCAGTACTTCAACTTTTCCTTCGTCAACTTTAATGTCTAACAAGATCCAGTGGAAGCTGCATGCGCATACGTTTGCATGTATAAATTAAGCGGGCATGTGCATAACACCAATCAACTATAACCCTAAACCCTATACACTTATTAAGATCTAGCTAGTAAGCAAAAACAGAATTTGTAGTACAAGACAGTGTGACTCACACGAAGTTGTAAGGAAGTACTATATCTTCATTGCTATTGAGGCGCTTCAAGAACTCTAGCATGCATTTCTCTACATCTTGTCTACACCATTCCAATTTCCATGTGTATTCATTAACGGTATTTGGGTCAATGAACCCAATGCCATAGCGTCCAGCTTTTTTCATTTCATACATCTTCATCCTGCATAATACCACAGAAAAGAATATATAGTGAGGATATATAATTACAGGTAATTAATGATCAATCAATGAGCACTAGAGCTAGCTTGAGACTTAAATTACAGAAAGAAATCACTTACAGACAATAGCAACTGACGATAGATTTGTCGAGTGCATCTTGATTGAATAACTAAAATAGTTCTGAATACTCAACGGACAGAGCTTTCTTATTGAAGTAATGATCTTCCTCGACTTGCACCATGAGGGACTCTCGATTGGAAAACTTGGTAATTTTGATGTACCAATCATGCAATTCATACATTCTCGTTGGGAGGTTCTTGACCTCCTCGGGCTCGACCAAAGGTTGGCCCCAGACATATTTCCATTTTATTTCCTCCTCTCTAAGTGGAGACATGGGCTCGATCTCGAGGAGTTGTCCAACACTGTTCTTGAGCATTTCAGCCTGCATTATATGCTCCTCGGTTTTTACCACATCGCCCAGCTCGGGAACGTAAACGGTTTGCCCACAATAATATTGGGCGCGTGTACTCTCATGTGTTGTTGGCACAACAAGCGGGGGGGTCGATTGCGCCGCCTGTTTTCCCAGCTGGGGAACGGTTTTCCCGCATTTTTTGACAGCTGCTTGTTGGCTCGAGCTCGAGCTCGCTTCTTTCTGTAGTCGTGCTTGATGTGCCTTCCTGATTTGGCGCTCATAGTCTGAGTCAACAGGCTTGGGAGCTGGTGGTCTAGCCATACGAATGAAGTGGTCAATCTTTTCCTCAGGCACTTTCTCCCTCGGCGGCGTTGCCGGTTTCGGTCGAAAATGAGCGTCCACTTTGGCCCACATAATTGCATCGCTTTGCTCCTCGGTCATGTCGTAAGGCCTCTGAGGAAGAGGAGCGAGGCTGCTTGGACCATATTTATATCGCTTGTCTCCGCCTGTACTTTCTGTACTACCTCGACTTGTACCGCTACGCACCATAGCTGTGGCGTGTCTCTTCTGCGATTGCTTAGGCGGCGGAGACGGCTGACGTGGCTTAGTTGGAGCAGGAGGAGTGGCCTGACGCTGTGCCGGACTTGAAGCAGGAGGTGTGACCTGACACGCTGTCGGACTTGAAGCAGGAGGTGTGGCCTGACGCTGTGCCGGACTTGAAGCAGGAGGTGTGGCCTGACACGGTGTCAGACTTGAAACAGGAGGAGTGGCCTAACGCTGTGCCAGACTTGAAGCAGGAGTCTGCTCACGCGTTCGTGGACTTGGAGGAGCGGGAGTCTGCTGACACGGTGGTGGACTTCAAGGAGGAGTCGGTAGACGCGGTGTCGGTGGACTTCGAAAGATGATGCAATCCTTTCTCCATAGGATGATACGATGCATGGCCTCTCCCAGTGTGTGCTCGTCGTCACCTCTAGGAATGTCAAGATCTAGCCCCGAATATGGGTCCACCACCTCATCAACCAAGACATGAGCATAGCCCTCTGGAATACGGGCGCATTGGAAGGTTGCTTCGGGGGTAATTGTAAAAGCAACGGCGTCCGCCACCTTCATGGATATGTTCTTCATTTTGAAGTGTAGCTCACAGTTAGTGTTCTCTATGATGTCATCCACAGGGTATGTATCCAGCAGTGCGTCGCCCAGGGCGAAACCAATGCTGCTTCTCGGCATGGATGGGACGGTGCTATCCAATGCTGGATGATCATCCGCTTGCTGCTTCCGCTGCTGAGACCCTCTTTCCTGGCTAAGTGAGTCGATCTCCTGCTGCTGCTGCTGGAATTTGAGTGCCAAGTCCGCGTGCCTTGCTTCTAGGCCTTGAAGGTGTTCCGCGTCCTGCTTCCTCTGCTCCTCCTCCAGCTTCCTCTTCTTCTCCTCCTCCATCTTCTTTCTTGCACGGGTCCTCTAGTCTAAGCTACTAGTATTTGGTTAGAGGATTAATTTGCTGCCGAGAAAGATCCGTCCACAGTGAGCGCCACACATCCCACTGATGGTGGTGGATGCCAATGCTTAGATGGAGCAGGGTTGGTGTCGGTAATTTTTACTTGGCACCTAGCACTCTGCATATATGCCGGTTCCATCCGTACATTTGTGCAGTTCCACCAAAATGCAGCTGAATAACCCTATTTGCACAGATAGTGAAAAGGCGTGATTACATTATAGTGGCACTAGTTGATGAAACATACAGTAATAAACAGAAGAAAATATTACATCATACTAGAAATCGACCCAAGTCTCCCCGATACACCTTCTGCCAGTGATGAACATCAGTGTACAGCGGTAGTACAAGGAGGGGCCTTGAGACATTCAAATCTCTATTTTTGTGCAGATCAACTAAAATTAAGCACCGCAGTTTGCAGAAACACTTAAACATTAACAATGGGACTAGTTGATGAAACATACATTAACAAAGAGAAGAACTTTCTTTATCTACATTGGAAATGAAATGATAGAGAGGACACTCGCTCTATTTTAACTGTATTATTACTTCATTTTATCAGTGACACTAGGGTCGAGCAGGTGACAAACGAGGTGTACCGTGCGTCGCAAGGATGAAGGCCGGGGGTGCTTAGACTGGGATGCTGAAGCTGGCTCTTTCAGTCCCTATCTCCCCCCTGATGTTTCTGTGGTAGCATTTGGGTTTTAACCCAAACTTGGTCGAGCTGGTGCTGCGTCCCCCTACCTGTCTAGCTTATGTGGCGAACTTGTCTCCTGCTAGTACTCAGTCCGTTCTAGTAGTAGGTGCATAACTGCCCATTTACACTGAGATGTTGTCGGATAATGGTTCTCTATGGTTGGGTTTCTTTAATAAAATCGGAGGGAACCCCCTCTTTCGATATATTAAAAAATAGTGGCACTAGCGGTGCCAAAACATTGCTTGAAATTAATAGTGCCACTAGATTAAGGTGCAAAATAATAACATTACTGCTTTATCATGGCAGTGCCAAAACAGTAGCACAAGAGCAGGATCAACATGCAGGACCTTTGGCAAACGGTCAGACCAAAAAGGAACATACCTCGTGATGGGAACCATATCTGCAGTCAACGCCATCGTAGAAGGGATGACACCAGTCACCAACACGGATGATTCAATTCATGGGACCTTTTGGTGCAGTTCACCTAAAATGAAGCAATGTCCCATGAGCTTGCACCTTCTTCTTCTTGTTTTAAGAAAAGGGCTCCAGCCCCGGTTCCGTTTCTATCAGAAAATGAAACCCACAGAGCTTCTTCATTAGTTGCAATAAAACTGAGCAACATCAAGGTTGGTCGTGAAGCTCCTGGAGAGTAGGCGGAACAGGACAGTTGCATCTCTAACGAAAAGAAGCAACTTATCTTAATGGGGAATTTAGCAGGACATGAATAAAAGTGCCATTGATGCATATTACTGGAGGCATTACATTGAAAACAACATTGGTTTGACGCGTCCTTACTTTTAACAGTGTGACTGCTACATTTTACCAGTGGCATTACATAAGAGCGGCTCGGGGCAACAAACATCAGAAGAGGATATCTGGGTTGGTCCCATTTTTGTTCGGTATATAGCCACCTTATACTGTGTGAGGCTAGCAAATCTAGTGCTGGACTTACTCTGTTGACTTGTCCCCCAGTCCCCACTATCTTTCCTTTTTCAACCAATAGATCAGGTTTATATTGAGTTTGTACTGCGTTCCCTGTATTTCCCTATTAGACCTAGAGACCATTTGGATAGCCAGTCTCTGCTACTTTTCACCCCCATTATTTCCTCTTTCGACCAAGTCCTAGATTCAGGTAACAAATCTTCCCCCACCCCCACCCCCTTTCTTCCTTGTTTCAACCAAGTACTACTAGATTCGAGTGCATGAACTAGTTTTACCTCTTAACAGTAAAAAAATTAGGTGGTTTTCGAACAGCCGATCGATCCTATCTACACGATGGGGCCTGAGAAATAGTAAAAGATACAAATGCGGCGACGTCAGGAGCTCGGGAAGTAGAGCAAGGCCGGTTTCAAAGGAAGTTATACCTGAGGGTCGCCGGGATGTCGCTAGGTGGGCGGCGGGATGCCGGATCTGCCCACACTACGACAGCGAGGAAGAAGGGGCGGGAGGCCCTCCCTCGCCAGCGATGCTTGATAGAGAACGACAAGGCACGCTGATCGGGACGCGCCGGCAGTGGGTAAGAGCCGTCGCAGAGGACGATCGCATGAACGTTGCACCTTCTCACCTTCCCCGGCGGAGAGGATCTGGCTGGATCTGTGACCAGCGGTGAGTACAGAGAGAGAGTGTGGCCACCGCTGTCGTGTTTAGATCTGGAGAGGACGAGACTGTGTGAAGAGAGCAACACTAGCAAGCAGGCTCCTGCCTATATAGTGGAGTACTAATTTTCTTTTGTCTACCAGCCGGAGCCGGCTTGAACTCCGCAATGACTCTCGAGAAGTCTTCATGCACATGATCCGGAGGCGCAGTTGTCGTCATTTTGATCTGAAGCACTGGATTATAACATATAACATGAAAAAATGCCACATGACAAGAAATCATAACCTCACTGCCCAAAGGAGACAAGATGAATCCCGACGGACAAACTAGACGAGGATCATAGCTCAAATTAAAGATAAACTCGTAGAAAAGGGGTCCGTCTATAGTAGTCTTCGTGCATGTGCCCCCAATGACTAGCCCAACTCAGTTGCCTCTGTTTAACCCTCGAAGTGATCCAAAGCACATGACACCTAATTTTGCAAGATGACAAGAAACCTTTTTTTAGATTTCTCACCAGAACTACAGCTCTGTACAACACAGCCTGAAAGATATATAGACGATAGCCAATCCAGGCGTGTCTGCTGGAGTCTGGTCACATGCATGGATGAACTGATCTTCCGTGTCTTGTAGGGATCATCCAGGTACCAAGGTGGGGTATGTACTTCTATTAACTCAGCCGACTTGCGGGGCCAGGGAGTGTGCCTATGGTCAGTTCTCAATTGCGGTCCCACATGTGTGTGCAAATGCAATATGACGGAGAGCGGTGTGCCAGACCGACCGACCGTCTGTGGTGCGATGCGAACGCGACGGGCGTGCTGTATACTCCGTACATGTGTACCGCCGTTTTCTTGAGGCTTTGCTCCATGGCGCAATCCATGGATACAAAATTAGTATACTGTACTATTTAAAAGTCGAGGGCGTGGCTTTTCCCGCGCGGTAGGCGGGGCAGTTCCACCTAGTCAGTTCGACAAAGATGCGAGAAGATGAGGGAGTAGGCTGCTGCAAACGTAGGGTTGTGTGATTGGACAGGTGGGGCCCGGTGATTTGACTTGCCATTATCATTTTAACTGCGGCACTACGACCGACTTGAGTCTCCCGATTCCTAACCACCTCCATATAGGTGCCTCTCCCGATGCTCCACCATGTAGAGGTTGGCTCTTGCTTGAGAGCCCACTCCTCCACTTTTTCCTTGCCTCTTTCCCCCACATATGCAAAAATGCCATGTAAAGCGGGCTTGTTGCCCACTATTGTACTTGATCCTACAGGTGCTAAGCCTGCCACATAGGCATAAAGACTGATGTGGCAAGTTAATTAAGAAGAGAGAGACTAGTTTGGTGACCCCAGGAAGAAACGGTGCTAAGCGCGTGTACCTAGATGATAGACTTGTTTGGTGGTAGGCACAACCATGATACGGGCTGCTGTCAGCCCTTGGATCTGAGATCGAAAGGTCGCATGCTAAGTTGTTTAAAATTTGCAGGATAACCCTCTAGGATAGGATATTCACCCATAGGTCTAGAATCACGCCATGCAACTGTTCGATCTCAGATCCAAGGGCTCTCAGAAGCCCGTATCATGGGAGAATGGAAAGCTTCGTATCACCTGTAATTTTGTCGACGCTTGACATGACATCGAAATCCATTTAATTGGGCATCGAGTAGACATGACATCTAATTGGGCCCCCATAGTACTGTGCATGAATCCATTTATCCACCAGGAAAGCCACTACCCTGCCATTCGCACGCGCCCCCCCACTCGACATTTTTACAATCGATAAACCGCTGCTCGTCGTCCCGTCCTTTCACATTACGGCAGTTCCACTAATACTAACCCTCCTCCCAAATCCATGGCGTCCCAAATCTCCATGATCGGCGGTGAGTACAAGGTTAGAACCATCACCGGCGATGAGTTCGACGTCATCTACACCCGTTCTTCCGCAACGTTGAAAGAATGCCTTGCTCGCTTCAAATGCATGTTCGAAAACTCAAATGATGAGTGGGTCGCTGGGCTAGATGTTGAGTACACCACAGTCCTGGGAAGCGAGAAGAAACTAAAGGAGGCAGAGAAGAAGAAGCCCGCCGTGATCCAGGTTTGCGTGCATGACTTATGCTTGGTCTACCACATATGCCATGCCGACGTTGAGTGCGAGGAATTTAAGAAGTTCCTCAAGGGCGACCGAGTCAAATTTGTTACTGTAGACTTTAGGAACGACAAGGAAATCCTGGGTCGGATAGGCCTCGTTGTAGGCGACCCCTTCGACCTCCAGAAGGAAGGGCTGGTGCCCTTTCTTGATCAACCTTCAATGTTGACCCTGGCAGGAGCCATGGTTCATCCTTTGTACGGTAAACTAGAGAAACCTCCGTACACGTTTCATCGTCATGCATGGCAGTGGAATGTACTAGATATGGTACACATCCACTATTCTGCAATGGATGGCTACCTTTGTTTCAATATCTACAAGGGTTGGATGAAGAGCAAGAGCCAGGTGTGCGGTTCAAGCAAAGAAGTATCGCCCAAGAGGAGGAGGGATAAGGACGAAGTCGAGGACGTGGACGAGGACTCCGAGTAAGGTGGCAGTGTCGTTGCTCATGGTGGTTCTAATGCAGTGTCTACCGGATTAGTTGCTTAGTTTAATTTCTGGTGTGCTTTGTTTTATTTGAGGGGTGTGTTTTGCTGAGCCCCCAGCAGACCTATGTTATGTCCCTTCTCGTTATATTTCGTACATTTCATCTTTTAGTTGGTATAGTACTACCACTCGTTTCTTGACATTATATACGTACAATATATATGGCCAATATCATATAGCCCACTATTTAGTTGTCAAAGAATTTCATGGTGCTTAGTTTTGTCAAAGAATTCCAGGATGCTTAGTTTTATTTGAGGTTCGTGTTGTGTTGGACACCATTAACTTATCATTGTTAGAATCGGCTTATTTTTGTCATGTAACATGGTCAACGGGGTTTGACGTGAAAATAACAATGTTTAATGGCATTTCTGAGCAAACATCTAACTTAACGATGGCATTGTTTAGATATCTAATTGCATTTTTGAGCAGGCATCTCACGGATCGATGGCATTTTTTGAGTAGTTGTAACTTCTGATGGCAAAACTGAGTAGTGATACACAACTAGTGGCATAAATAGTAAGAACCCAAGAATTGAATAGGGCTAATTTCTTTATTTCTTTATACCTTTGTGTGCGAAAAAATATACGCTGCCTACCACCAGATTTTCTTTACAGGGGCAACATAGAACTATATGAGTGCCCTGTTAAATTTTGGAATTATTCTGGTTCGTTTGGCCTTTTTTATACATTAACTGAGGTTCTGTTCATTTAATGTGCATAATTCAAATTTGAACTACAAGTACATGCTCCCATGCACCAAAGTTGACTGAAAATCACGTGTGTGTCCTCGGGTGAATTTCTAGGTCCCATGCAAGAAATGGGAATGAAATTCAAACATTTAGGCATCGTGGTTCGGCCAAGAACATTGAGAAGCTTAGTTTTAAAATTCTTGTAAATCCAAAACACGGCTGAAAATCATGAAACTTGGCATGGTTTCATGTCATGGTACTACATTGCTGTGGTAAAAAAATGCAGAATAGGAACAAGTTCTGGTATACGTTTCTTGCAAACCAGAGCTTCTCTCAAGAAGGCTCGTGGTTCTGAGAGGGAACGTGTCACCTTTGTGTGCATAATTCAAATTTTAAATACAAGCACATGCTCCAGTGCACCAAAGCTGGTTGAAAAATCACATGCGTGTCCTCAGGTAAATTTCTAGGTCCCATGCCAGAAATGGGAATGAAATTCAAACATCTGGGCGTCATGGCTCGGCTGGAAACATTGAGAAACTAGGTTATTTAATTCCTGTAAATCCAAAACACGCATGAAAATCATGAAACTTAGCTTGGTGCCATGACAATGCACCAACATGCTGTGGTAATTTTGCTCTCCGATTTGTGAAGGCACACACATTAACAATCAATAAAGTCATTTTCGAACAAGTGCTGTCATGTTACAATCAGAAACACAAGTATTATTGAAACCATGGGCATTCTATTTACCATTTACGTGCCGTCGTGCGTCCCCTTTTTTATTAGCTAGGAGGAGCCGTGCAGGGTAGCTATTTGAGTATGGGAGGCGTGCGATCAGACCCCTGCGCGTGCTTATCGGGAGGAGAGCTCTTCGACCTCCATCTGCCGTCCACCTCTGTCCCAAGGTATCATTAATGGTGCCTGAGCCTCTGTTTAATGGCTTGGCAATGTCTCCCTCGACTGAGATTTAAGAGAGAAAAAGAAAATATGAAAAGAAAATTCTGCATGGATCTTGATGTAAGATCCGACGGACCTATATAGCATATACTGCGACTTATAGCAAGACTAATGAATATATATAAGGACGATGAGAGTGGATAATAATTGTCTCACATAATTAGGAAGATAATTGAAAAAGCCACATGCGGCTACGCCCGAAATACACAAGGGCAAAAGAAGAAGGAAGACGCATACAACGATCTGGCTCGCTGATCTCTACTTTCTTTATGCGCTGCAGGTCGCGGAGACTAGTTCTCACGGCGGGCGATGATCTCTTTCATCAGTTTCATGTCCTTAATACGCTGCTTGGCAGCATCCATGGATTCCTCCACCAGCCTGTTGCGCTCGATGCGGAGCATGGCATTCTCGTCCATAAGTTTCTTGATGATGACGCCCGTCCTCTACAACACAGCAGCTGTCTTCTCCTCCTACTTCGCCCTTCCAGCGATCTTCGCCCTCAGCAGGTTGCCCACACCCCGGTGCTTTGCATTGCCCTCCCCGAGTTGCCGGATGACGCCGGTAGCCTCGTCTTGCAACCTGGCCTAGCCGAAGATCTGATCCATCTGGCTATGGACTATCGCATGCATGCGCCTGTAAGAGTCCTCGCCTGCCCGCTAGAAATTTTCCCAGGCCGCCGCGGCGCGGCTGGACCTCCCTGCTGCTTCGGCGGCGTGGCGGGACATCTATGCTGCTTCCGCGGTGTGGCCGGAGTAGTGTGCTACATCGACGGCGTGGCGGGACCTCCATGCTGCTTCGGCGGCGCGGCGGGACCTCTGTGTTGCTACTGCTGCGCGGCTGGACATGTCGGCTGCTTTCGCGGCGAGGCGGGACATCTCTCGTGCTTCCTCTTCCATGCTCACCTCTTCCTGGTGGAAATCTCTCGACCCAGAACTCACGCTAGCTATGGCTTGATCGTTTCTTGTGGATGAGGAATTGAGGAGGAATGTGCAGTCATCTTAGCATAGTAGTATTTATAACCGAGTACTACTAATACGCTCCTAAGTGGGAAACCGTAGGTTGTGATCGGTGTGAACTGGTTTGCAATTAAATATAGCGTGGTAGTAGTAGTAATTTGGAACGTGACGAGAAGCGCTCAAGATTTATTGACGGTTCTAGTTTCGAAGTGCGGCACCATTCCTGGATGGCGTAACGTCGCCACATTTTCTCGGCCGTGGTGTAGCATATGCCATGGTACTACTAGTTCTTTTTCTACTGCTGCGTACGTGCAAAAACTGGCACCATCGGATACATATCTTACGCTTGGCGTTCGACAGGAATAGCCGCGTGGCCAGCTATAGACTAGTCTTTTTTTCAGACGCATTACACCTATCTCTCGGGACTTCTCACACGCACCATCAGTGCTCCCTAGGCCGATGCCACCCACATACAGTTGTACTCTGAGAAGAGGTGCACGCAAGCACTCGTCCTCTCTCACACACGCATCTGTAGCTACGAATTGTAGTGCTCTGAACCATGCGATTGGCTCTATCTTAGGTTTCACGTTGCTCCTTGGCCTTGAGATTGAGATGTTTTAAACGCGGAGGCTAAGATGGAGGCGCGAGGTTTTGGTTAATGTGCGGGCCGCACACGGCACGAACACGACACGAGCTTCGCCTGCCTGGTGCACATGCAGTCGGGTGACTTGTCCAAGTATAGACACAACCAGGCCCTCAATGGTATCTGCCTCGACTTTGGCTGGTCATAGTGGAGAGTACCATAGACCAGTTACTAGTCTATGTTACTAGTACCTTCATAGTGGGTAGTGTCATATACGTAGTCGTATATGCATAGTTTTGCTCCATGGCGCAATCCATCGATACTACTACTGTACAAATGTATACAGTTTTTAAAAGGCTAGAGGGCGGGGCAGTCTAGCTTGGTCCTTTTCACGAGAGGAGAGGGCCTTTGTGACTTGACGGCTCATTACTGCTGGAAGGCGGGGCCTTGTGATTTGACTGCTCGTATAAATGTGCCGATGACCTGAGGAGGAGAAAAGAACCGTGCGGTATACTCAAGTTTTCCACTAGAGTACGACGGAGCAGCACGAAACACGGCAGCCCAGTGCCATATCCTCTACTCTCTACTCTTATTATATATTACTAGCAAGAGGCATTGTTCTATTGGCGATAAAGAATGATCTAATTTGCTACTCATCTCATTTTTAGCATTATTCTGTTCATGCCTCGCAGGGAATGTGACACGTGCAGTGAAACACCCGAAGCAAAATAAGAAACACAGGAGCAAAAGGAGAAGGAGGATCATCACCCCCAAAAAAGAAGGAAGACGCACACACAAATCTGGGGCGCTGCTCTCACTACATGAAGGGTTGCTGGCCGCGGAGTCGTAACTGCTTCTTCATCGCCTCCACAACCTCCATCTCCTTGCGCGTCTCCTCCGCCATCTTCATCATTGTGTCCATGACGCGGGATTTCTCGACGCGAGCCTTCATCATCTGTTCCATGGCCGCATTACGTACCTTGACAGCAGACGGGTGCTCGATGCGGAACTTCGCCAACTCCTCCTTCTGTTCCATGACGAGGGCCTGCAACATCTTCATCGAGCAACTACTATTCTCATGCGGCTTCTTCCAGCCGGCGTTCTCCTCCTTTAGCAGGTTGAGTTCGTGGCAGAGTTTCGCGTTGTAATCCTGAAGTTGCAGGATTTCGCCAGTCACCTTCTTCTCTGAGGCAATGCTCTTCTTCAGCAGCATCACCAAGCCGGCGGTCAACTCCCCCTGCTCATTGAGCTCAGCGGGCATGTCGTCGAGGCTCTCCTTCAGTAGCTCCACCAAGCCGTGGATGAACTCCTTCTGCTTATTGAGGTGCTTATTGAGCTGATCGGGCATGCCGTCGAGGGATAATGACTCTAGTGCCGCCAGCTCGGCATGTTCGCCTCCGCGTCTAGGGCGCTCCTGGGAGCCATCGCCTGCCCGTGAGAGATCTTTCGAGATCTCTGCGTGGCGACGAGCCCTCGTTTTTTTCTGCAGCCTTGGTTGCCACTCCCTTGTTACGAGCAGTTCTCGACCTAGAGCTCTGCACACCGGCCATGGCAAGGACTGACGAATAAGCAGGACTTATGAGGAGGAAGGTAGAGTAATTTTCGGTTAGGTAGTTCCCCTTTTTATAGCCTAAGTACTAGCACTAGTACTAAAACCTGCATAGTGGGAACACGTTCAGGTTTGGTACGTACTGGTAGGTGTGAGCGGGCTTGCACTTAATTGTAGCACTAGTACTTTCGAATGTGATGGGAACAAGGTAAAGATTAATTGATGGTTTTTTGTTTTGAGGCCCGAAACGGCTCCCGATGAGTTTAGCGGAACATAAATTTCAAGTAGACTGCACTGCTCAGATGCGTAAATATTTTGTTACTGTCAAAAATTGGCACAAAATACGAAGGAGACCAATGGAAGTACTACTACCAACCCATGATTTAACTACTCGCATGCGCGCAGTGGAGTAGTAATGTCTTTCTTCTGCCCTCACATCCACTCAATTTGCATGCGCTGTATTAATTGACCATCCATGAAGTGAAGGACTTTACACGCGTCAAATTATCACATGGGGGTGGATCTTGGTACAAAATTGCGTCTGCCCGTGTACCCGCGTGTGCGTGCAAGGGAATGAGTGCGTGCGTGGCGTGCGTGCACATCTTTGCTTCGTGCATGTACCGCCAGTGCAACTCAGGGAGGACGAGTACATTCTTCTGGAACCAGCAGCACGTCACTGTGATTAATCCACACAATGATGTCGCGACAACGCCACCACATGTGCCACGTGCCCACGTGGCTTCATGAACTGTATGAGAGACACTGTGTAGCGTGCCATTGTGTTTTGCACATACTCGAAGTACTAGTAAGGTACACGTGCATTGCACGCGTCAGATTTTGCAACCAAATTACGAATAAATACCACACTGTAGCATGTAAGCTCTGAGTCATATATGCCTGACGTAGACCTTCGTTTAATTCTTATAGTTCATCTCATTAATAATAAATTAGTTTTTATTAAAAAAACCTAGGGCCTCTTTGATTCGTAGGATTTCCAAAACGCGGGAATAGGAAGAACATGGGATTAGAGTGGAATGTCGTCTTGAATCCTACAGGATGGTACGAGTTTGATTGCGCATAGAAAAATCGCAGAATTCTTTCAAAGAGGTTTGAGTGGATGGGATGTTTCCTATGAAATCTAATGCAAATGAATCATGTGAAAAAATTCCTATGGTTTACAATCCTACGAATCAAACAACCAAGATAGGAAAAATTCCTAAGGATTAGAATCCTCCAAAATTCCTTCGAGAATCCTTTGAATCAAAGAAGCCCTTAATCTATTTTGTGATTCATGGAATTGTGTGTTGTAAAGCATAAAGTACAAACAAAGAATGGCAATTCAACTAGAAACAAAGTTTGGGTAGTTACGATACGGAAGATTCTAGAACAAAGGAGAACCACTTTTGTTTTGAGATTTGTGCATTATGCTTAAGTTCAACCATGGAGTATGCTAGATTGTACATGTGGCAAAATCTGGTGGGGGGCTAGAAGATGGTGTGAGGGGCCGAGTGGAGGGAGACTATGAAGGAGTGCACAACTACGAGATCGATATTTAGAGAGAGGGGGCGAGAACGTGCGCTGTTGCGCGCAGTGGCGGAGCCATGAAAAATGTCCCATGAGCTAGGGGGACAAGCATTGCTAATCCTTTACGAGGAGGGCCAATTCATCAACTTAAACCATTTTTACCAGCAATTGTCTAATGACCACATTCATATTAGCCTCGTTATATAGTGATGTTAGGGGGGGGCTGGGCCCTTGCTGCCCCCTGTCTTGGCCATTGTGCGCGCGTCTGAGAGATGAAGCGGAAGGCATGGATGATGAGAGGGGGCGTTGGATATATAATGAATGTGGGTGTATTAGCTATATATGTAATCCTATATAGAGAGGTATGGATTGATCGATGTGGACGTGGGAAAGAGGGTGAGACCTCACTAGATATATAGATTCATCAGTTTATGTGGAAAACTATGAAAGACCTAGCTATATACACACGCACACACATAGAGGAACATCGAACGTTGTGCATGCACGTCAGAGGTAAAGAATGCCCGATATGATGGAGAGGGTGACGTGTGTGTGTGTGTGCCTTCATGGGAGACCGACCTGAAGAAAAAGATTGCATGTGTGCAATGGATAATGCCAACTGGTAGTGTGTGTGCATGCATGCACGAGAGAAAGTTAGTGGTACAATTATAAAGAGAAGACCAAAGTGTGGGTGTAAAAGACTAGGTGACACTAGTGCAGAACTGGGCTTTAGCGACGGTTCGTAAGGGCCTTTAGTGCTGGTTCGGCAACCGGCACTAAAGAGTGGAGACTAAAGCCCCCACCCCCCTTTACTACCGGTTCGGCACGAACCGGCGCTAAAGTGCCACCACGTGGCACGAGCCAGGCCCGGGTGCTGGTAGACCATTAGTACCGGTTGGTAGCACCAACCGGTACTAAATGTTTGGGGGGGTTTTGGTTTTAATTTTTCTTTTTCCATTAATTTTGTGTTTTCTATTTAATTCTTTTTTGTTTGCTGGTATTTTACGATACTCATATTGTACACGTTATGCATATATATAAATAGATTTTCTCGTAGAACCGATCATATATATATAATCGAATGTCTCACAACCATCATTAATTATTCACACATACACATGTATATATATACAATTTCTCCTACATGTTGCCTTGGTGCCTTCGGAGCATGATGACAAGTGGTTCATGGGGGCGGTAGCGGGTAATAGTATTCTCCTTTGGGATCTATGACCTGGTCAAGCAAAAATCCCGCTATTTCCTCTTGAAGTGCTCGTATGCGCTCTGTTGGTAGGAGCTGGTCCCGCACCTCTTTGAACTGTTAAGAAGGAGAACAATATGCATGTGTATTAGTTGTGTGACTAGATATCGACCATCGATCATGTAAGATTTGTGAATAGTGTTCTGGCAAACGTACCCAGTCCTGTCTATCAGATCTGCTCCTTTCGGATGCCATCATGCGAATGTTCTCGCAAACGTAGTATGCACACACTTCAGTCCCCGGCGCCTGCTTCAGGGCCTTTACGAGAATAGAATTTAATCAGATAATTATTAATCAAGCATGTTAACTAATTAATGGTATTGAATCAAGAATTAAAGAGATGGTAGCTAGCTAGCTAGTACTACTTAATTACTTACCTTGGGTCGATACCAACATAGCTTTTGTCGCCATTTTCCTGGAGTCACCTTGATGTACTTTGCCCAAGCCCTGCCCGCCGGTAAAGAAAATTAATAAAGGGGTTATTAAAAATAGTTCATATCAGGAAATGAGGAAGTAAATAGACCGAGATATAGTTAATAATGATTGAAATAACCTGTCGACTATCCCCTTCATGATGCTGTAGTCACTATCTTTTTTAAGTAGTGAGTCCAGTACTTCAACTTTTCCTTCGTCAACTTTAATGTCTAACAAGATCCAGTGGAAGCTGCATGCGCATACGTTTGCATGTATAAATTAAGCGGGCATGTGCATAACACCAATCAACTATAACCCTAAACCCTATACACTTATTAAGATCTAGCTAGTAAGCAAAAACAGAATTTGTAGTACAAGACAGTGTGACTCACTCGAAGTTGTAAGGAAGTACTATATCTTCATTGCTATTAAGGCGCTTCAAGAACTCTAGCATGCATTTCTCTACATCTTGTCTACACCATTCCAATTTCCATGTGTATTCATTAACGGTATTTGGGTCTATGAACCCAATGCCATAGCGTCCAGCTTTTTTCATTTCATACATCTTCATCCTGCATAACACCACAGAAAAGAATATGTAGTGAGGATATATAATTACAGGTAATTAATGATCAATCAATGAGCACTAGAGCTAGCTTGAGACTTAAATTACAGAAAGAAATCACTTACAGACAATAGCAACTGACGATAGATTTGTCAAGTGCATCTTGATTGAATAACTGAAATAGTTCTGAATACTCAACGGACAGAGCTTTCTTATTGAAGCAATGATCTTCCTCGACTTGCACCATGAGGGACTCTCGATTGGAAATCTTGGTAATTTTGATTTACCAATCATGCAATTCATACATTCTCGTTGGGAGGTTCTTGACCTCCTCGGGCTCGACCAAAGGTTGGCCCCAGACATATTTCCATTTTATTTCCTCCTCTCTAAGTGGAGACATGGGCTCGATCTCGAGGAGTTGTCCAACAGTGATCTTGAGCATTTCAGCCTGCATTATATGCTCCTCGGTTATTACCACATGGCCCAGCTCGGGAACGTAAACGGTTTGCCCACAATAATATTGGGCACGCGTACTCTCATGT
>NW_025228057.1:1107634-1111383 GCF_018294505.1 Triticum aestivum
AAGCGGGGGCGGGGGGGGGGGGAGGGTCGATTGCGCCGCCTGTTCTCCCAGCTGGGGAACGGTTTTCCCGCATTTTTTTACAGCTGCTTGTTGGCTCGAGCTTGAGCTCGCTTCTTTCTGTAGTCGTGCTCGATGTGCCTTCCTGATTTGGCGCTCATAGTCTGAGTCAACAGGCTTGGGAGCTAGTGGTCTAGCCATACGAATGAAGTGGTCAATCTTTTCCTCAGGCACTTTCTCCCTCGGCGGCATTGCCGGTTTCGGTTGAAAATGAGCGTCCACTTCGGCCCGTACTATTGCATCGTTTTGATCCTCGGTCATGTCGTAAGGCCTCTGAGGAAGAGGAGCGAGGCTGCTTGGACCATATTTATATCGCTTGTCTCCGCCTGTACTTTCTGTACTACCTTGACTTGTACCGCTACGCACCATAGCTGCGGCGTGTCTCTTCTGCGATTGCTTAGGCGGCAGAGACGACTGACATGGCTTAGTTGGAGCAGGAGGAGTGGCCTGACGCTGTGCCGGACTTGAAGCAGGAGGTGTGGCCTGACACGGTGTCGGACTTGAAGCAGGAGGTGTGGCCTGACGCTGTGCCGGACTTGAAGCAGGAGGTGTGGCCTGACACGGTGTCAGACTTGCAACAGGAGGAGTGGCCTAACGCTGTGCCGGAATTGAAGCAGGAGTCTGCTCACACGTTCGTGGACTTGGAGGAGCGGGAGTCTGCTGACACGGTGGCGGACTTCGAGGAGGAGTCGGCAGACGCTGGACTTCGAAAGATGATGCAATCCTTTCTCCATAGGATGATACGATGTATGGCCTCTCCCAATGTGTGCTCGTCGTCACCTCCAGGAATGTCAAGATCTAGCCCCGAATATGGGTCCACCACCTCATCAACCAAGACATGAGCATAGCCCTCTGGAATTAGGGCGCAATGGAAGGTTGCTTCGGGGGTAATTGTAAACGCAACGGCGTATGCCACCTTCATGGATATGTTCTTCATTTTGGAGTGTAGCTCATAGTTAGTGTTCTCTATGATGTCATCCACAGGGTATGTATCCAGCAATGCGTCGCCCGGGGCGGAACCAACGCTGCTTCTCGGCATGGATGGGACGGTGCTATCCAATGCTAGATGATCATCCGCTTGCTGCTGCCGCTGCTGAGACCCCCTTTCCTGGCTAAGTGAGTAGATCTGCTGCTATTGCTGCTGGAATTTGAGTGCCAAGTCTGCGTGCCTTGCTTCCAGGCCTTCAAGGCGTTCCGCGTCCTGCTTCCTCTGCTCCTCCTCCAGCTTCCTCTTCTTCTCCTCCATCTTCTTTCTTGCACGGGTCCTGTAGTTGTCGTTCCATTCCGAAAAGCCCTCATACCAGGGAATAACGCCCTTGCCTCGTGTTCTTTCCGGGTGTTCAGGATTTCCCAGGGCACGCGTAAGCTCGTCGTTCTCTCTGTTGGGCGTGAACACCCCCTTTCGAGCATCTTCTATTGCGTCAAGTAACTTTTGTTCTGCTCCTTTTAGACTTGCCTTCTTCGAAACCAGGCCTGTCTTCGGGTCCAACGCCCCCCATGCGCATGGAACCAAGTTCTGCACCTGGGGGGCCAGCTCCTAGTAACCGGAGTGACCCCTGCATCCTCCATCTCTTGCTCAGACTTATCCCACTTAGGCATTGCCACCGCGTAACCACCTGGACCCAGCCTATGGAACTGCGTCTTTTTTGCGGCATTGGCCTTGTTTTTTCTCGACCGTTCCTTATATAATTCTGATTCCTTGAATTTCACGAAAGCGGGCCACTGTTCTCTTTGCTTCTCCAGTGTTCCCTTGAATTCTGGAGTCTTCCTTTTTGCAGCGAGGTAGTTGGCCCATACAGTTTTCTTGTGGGTGTTGAATGCAATTGCCATCTTCTTAAGAGCAGCGTCCTTGACTTTCTGCACATCTGCGTCAGTGAAATAATCTGGTAGGGTGAAATGTTCCATCAGAGATTCCCATAGATTTTGTTTTGCTCTGTCGTCGACACAAGTAACATCTGGGCGTTTAGTTTTTGGCTCTTTCCATTCTTTAATGGAGATCGGGAGTTGGTCCTTCACAAGAACTCCGCACTGACGAACGAACTTGTTTGCAATGTTCTTAGGCGTGAGGGGTTCGCCACTAGCTTTGATGGAATCGATGTTGTACTTTACACCCTCGTTCAACTTTTTGCCCGGGCCGCGCTTTGTCCTGCTGTCTGTAGAAGCAGATTTGCTCGATCCGGAGGGCTGAAAGAAGAAAGATCGATTCGTTAATATATCTTCAAATAAAAAAACATGTGATGATCACTAGATGCCTGCTTATATAAATATACCTCGCCGGTAGTCTTTGTTATTTCAAGATCAACATTGTATTCGTCATCATAATCATTGTCTGCGTCATCATAATCATAATCTTAGTTCATGACTTCATCAGCTGGGTCGTCGAGATCGAATATCATATCATCACCCTCCCCGGTATTGTTCAGATATTGGGAGCCGTCATTTGCTTCATTTAGATCATCTGGCCTGCTAGGGTTGCGTATGATCTCGAACAGGGCCTCTTCTCCCTCTCTGTCGGTATTGTCCGCCATAGCTTTTATTTAACTAATACCGAAGAAATATAAAACAATTTAGTATTCAAATTACAATGCATGGATGCAATCAATAAGGAAAAACTGAATCATATAGTACATAATATGCATCGTCTCGAATAATATGTAATCTCGAATACATCGTCTCGAATAATATATAATCTCGAATACATCACTGGCTAGGTAGCTAATAAAGATCGAATACTATAGAAGTATCTAGGCCACTCGCGGTTCCTGGGGCGCGGGCGGTGGACACCCAAAGACAAGGAACCATCATAGGATCATATCTCCGGTCATCTGCCCAAAGAACCTGCCAGGTATTGGAGAACCTGACGTCCATAGCAGCCATGTAGCGATGGACGTGCTCGTCCTCCTCCCTGACACGACGACGCACCACCTCCGGCGGGGCCGGCTCCCTCTGCACCGAATGTGGCCCACGCGAGTGCCACCAAAGGAGATCAGGGTCGACGACGGGACCCGAGGCCGGCTTCCTCACCAAGAAGCGTGCCCCTCCAGGTAGCACCTCCCAGTGCCAGCCCGGCGGAGCCCAATCCCGGACATGGGTCTGCCGGACGTCGTCGCGAACGGGTCGACGGCGAGGATGCGGGCCGGGCATCGTCGAGAACAAATACTATATGCCCGCAAAAAGTAACATTTTTTAAATGATTGGATTGTGATAACTAAAATTATAAGAAACTAAAAAAAACATCGATCATCGTCTAACAATTTGACATTAATCTAATTCATCTAGCTAAAACTAATTCTAAAATTTCTAACATTTCTATATATATAACTAACATTTCTAATATTTCTATAACCAAAAAATAGAAAAATTGCTAACATTTCTATAACTAAAATTATAAGAAACTAAAAACTACCATTTCTATAACATTTCTAACATTTCAATAACAATTTGAAATTAATCGAATTCATCTAGATAAAACTAACATCTCTAAAATTTCTAAAATTTCTAACATTTCTATATACTATTTGACATTAATATAATCTAATTAATTAATTAATTCACCTAAAAAATATTTATAAAAAACAGAAAAAACAGAATCGTGTGTGTGTTTCTATGTGCTTGTGTGTGTGTATGTGTGTGTGTGCGTGTGTGTGTGCGCGTGTGCACCCTACAGCGTCGGCGGCGCGGTGGCTTCGATT
>NW_025228057.1:1111793-1119695 GCF_018294505.1 Triticum aestivum
GGCGGCGACGGCGACGGACGGCGACGGGGACGGCGACGGGGGTGGCGACGAGGCGCGGCGACGGGGGCGGCGGCGACGGGGCAGAGGAGAAGAAGCAGAGGGAGAACGAACTGCCGATTTTTTTGAAGTGTTTTCTTATATAGAACCCACCTTTAGTACCAGTTGGAGCCACCAACCGGTACTAAAGGTCTGTTTTGGCCAGGCGCAGCGGCGGGAAGCGCACACCTTTAGTACCGGGTGGTGGTACCAACCGGTACTAAAGACCCTCTTTAGTACCGGTTGGAGCCACGACCCGGTACTAAAGGGGTGCGGTGGCACAGGTGCGGTGCGGGCAAGTTTAGTCCCACCTCGCTAGCCGAAGGGCGCGCACACCTGCTTATAAGCCCCACTGCGGCAGCTGTCTCGAGCTCCTCTCTATTGCAGGCCTTGTGGGCCTACCTGTTCTATGCTGCCCTGTGGGCCTACTGGGCCTTTCCGGGCCTGCATCCTGGCCCAACAACAGGTCGGGTTTCTAGTCGTATGCAGGCCGCTGTGGCGCAGTAGGCGGGCTTTTTTATTTTCTTACTTTTTTTGCCTTATTTATTTTTGTTTTATTTATTTTTGAGTTGTTTTTTTGCTGTATTTAGAGTTTCTTTGTGAATATTTTTGCCTTAGGTACAAAAAATTACAAACTTTCTATTAGTGCCGGTAGTTTACAAATTTGAATAGTTTACATTTTGAATTATTTGAAATTTGTGTGAATCACTAATTTGTGAATAACTTAACTTTGAAAATAGATTTTCAGTGATTCTTTTTTCCTATGTTTAATATGAGTGTGTTTTATCATTATATTCAATTTGGTAATGCTTAGGTTATTTAAAAAATGAAATGCCTTTGTAACGGATGAGTTTTCGTCCCAAGCCCTGATACTTCGAAAGAGATTGTCCATTTTATACACGAAGTGCATCCAGTTTTTGCAGTAACCCTCTCTACTTTTGTGCACATGCTTTGTGGGCGAAATTATGATACCATGCCAACTTTCAACCTTTACTGAGTTCATTTGAAATGCTTTTCAATTTCAGGATCATTTAGCTGAAAAAATCAGTAAATACATGAAAGAATTTGTTTGCACATAAAATTTCTTCGTGTTTCAAATGCCAAAACACATAACTACCCTAACTATTACAGAGATTCCCTTCTGGGTGTGAAACACAGAAGAAAGTGATGATAGTGAAGCCGATCACATCCCAGATCTTTGGGTGTGAAACTTTTTCTTTGTGTATGTCCCTTTGCGCCGTAGCCATGGAAAATCTTCATCATTTAACTGGATGCTCGGGTCAATATTCACTGTGAATGGAGCAATTTCATCAAACATTTCATAATCTTCTGACATGTCTGTCTTGTCATCCACTCCCACGATGTTTCTCTTCCCAGAAATAACTATGTTGCGCTTTGGCTCATCGTATGATGCATTTGCTTCCTTATCTTTTCTTTTTCTCGGCTTGGTAGACATATCCTTCACATAGAAAACCTGTGCCACATCATTAGCTAGGACGAATGGTTCGTCTGCATACGCAAGATTTTTGAGATCCACTGTTGTCATTCCATACTGCGGGTCTTCCGTTACCCCGTATCGTGTCATATTGACCCATTTGCACCGAAACAAAGGGACCTTCAAACCACGTCCATAGTCAAGTTCCCATATCTCCTCTATGTAACCATAATATGTTTCCTTTCCCGTCTTGGTTGTTGCATCAAAGCGGACACCACTGTTTTGGTTGGTGCTCTTCTTATCTTGGCAATCGTGTAAAATGTATTACCATTTATATCGTACCCTTTGAAAGTCATTATATTCGAAGATGGTAACTGGGACAGCGAGTACAGGTCATCTTCAATAGAGGCGTCATGCATGGTACGTGTTTGCAACCAGCCGGTGAAACTCCTGGTTTGTTCACGTGTAATCCAGTCATCAGACCGCTCCGGGTGTTTGGAGCGTAGAAAATTCTTGTGTTCGTCCATATACGGAGTCACCAAGGCGTAATTTTGTATAACTGTGTAGTGTGCTTCAGTGAGAGAATGTCCGTCCATACATATTTTTTGATTCCCTCCTAGCATGCCTTTTCCATCCAGTCTGCCCTTATGCCGCGATTCAGGAACACCAATCGGCTTAAGGTCACGAATAAAGTCAATACAAAACTCAATGACCTCCTCATTTTCATGGCCCTTGGAGATGCTTCCTTCTGGCCTAGCATGGTTATGAACATATTTCTTTAAGACTCCCACGAACCTCTCAAAGGGGAACATATTGTGTAGAAATACAGGACCCAAAACGTTAATCTCTTCGCATAGGTGAACTAGGACGTGTGTCATGATGTTGAAGAAGGATGGTGGGAACACCAACTCGAAACTGACAAGACATTGCACCAAATCATTCTCTAACCTTGGTATCATTTCTGGATCGATTACCTTCTGAGAGATTGCATTGAGGAATGCACATAGCTTCACAATGGCTAATCGAACGTTATCCGGTAGAAGCCCCCTCAATGCAACCGGAAGCAGTTGCGTCATAATCACGTGGCAGTCATGAGACTTTAGGTTCTGGAACTTTTTCTCTGCCATGTTTATTATTCCCTTTATATTCGACAAGAAGCCAGACGGTACCTTAATACTGAGCAGGCATTCAAAGAAGATTTCCTTCTCTTCTTTGGTAAGAGCGTAGCTGGCATGACCCTGATGTATGCCGTCTTTTCCATGCATACGTTGCTGGTCCTCCCGTGCCTCAGGTGTATCTTTTGTTTTCCCATACATGCCCAAGAAGCCAAGCAGGGTCACCCAAAGATTCTTCGTCACGTGCATCACTTCGATTGCAGAGTGGACCTCTAGATCTTTCCAATAGGGCAGGTCCCAAAATATAGATTTCTTCTTCCACATGGGTGCGTGTCCGTTAGCGTCATTCGGAACAGGTAGTCCACCAGGACCCTTTCCAAAGACTACCTTCAAATCCTTGACCACATCATGTACATCAGCACCAGTACGGCGGCGAGGCTTCGTCCGGTGATCCGCCTCACCTTTGAGATGCTTGCCTTTCTTTCTTACGGGATGCCTGCTCAGAAGAAATCGACGATGTCCCAGGTACACATTCTTCCTGCAATTGTCCAAATATATACTGTCGGTATCATCCAAACAGTGCGTGCATGCGCGGTATGCCTTGTTTGTCTGTCCTGAAAGGTTACTGAGAGCAGGCCAATCATTGATGGTCACGAACAGCAAGGCCTTGAGGTCAAATTCTTCCCCCATGTGCTCATCCCACGCACGTACACCTGTTTCATTCCACAGCTATAAGAGTTCTTCAACTAATGGCCTTAGGTACACATCAATGTCGTTGCCGGGTTGCTTAGGGCCTTGGATGAGCACTGGCATCATAATGAACTTCCGCTTCATGCACAACCAAGGAGGAAGGTTATACAAACATAGAGTCACAGGCAGGTGCTATGGTTGCTACTCTGCTCCCCAAAAGGATTAATGCCATCTGCGCTTAGACCAAACCATACGTTCCTTGCGTCATGTGCAAACTCCTTCCCGTACTTTCTCTCAATTTTTCTCCACTGCGACCCGTCAGCGGGTACTCTCAACTTTCCGTCTTTCTTACGGTATTCTCTGTGCCATCGCATCGCCTTGGCATGCTCTTTGTTTTAGAACAAACGTTTCAACCGTGGTATTATAGGAGCATACCACATCACCCTGGCAGGAATCTTCTTCCTGGGGCGCTCGCCCTCGACATCACCAGGGTCATCGCGCCTGATCTTATAGCGCAATGCACCGCATACCGGGCAAGCGTTCAAATCCTCGTACTCACCGCGGTAGAGGATGCAGTCATTAGGGCATGCATCTATCTTCTGCATCTCTAACCCTAGAGGGCAGACAACCTTCTTTGCTTCATACGTACTCTCGGGCAATTCGTTGTCCTTTGGAAGCATATTCTTTATCATTACCAGCAACTTTCCAAATCCCTTGTCAGATACACCATTCTCTGCCTTCCATTCCAGCAATTCCAGTGTGGTGCCCAACTTTTTCTTGTCAGCTTCGCAATTCGGGTACAACAATTTCTTGTGATCCTCTAACCTGCACTGCAACTTCTTCTTCTCCAAATCACTTGCGCAATTTCTCTTTGCATCGGCAATGGCCTGACCTAGATCATCAGCGGGCTCATCTGATGCCTCTTCTTCAGCTTCTTCCCGCATTGCCAGCTCAGCTTCTTCCCCCATTGTTGTATCATCGTATTCAGGGAACCCATGGCCAGGATAGCTGTCATCGTCCTCTTCTTCTTCATTGTCTTCCATCATAACCCCTCTTTCTCTGTGCTTGGTCCAAACATTATAGTGGGGCATGAAACCGGACTTAAACAGGTGGACGTGAATGGTTCTTGACGTAGAGTAATTGTGATCATTCTTACAGACTAAACATGGACAAGGCATAAACCATCCGCCCGCTTGTTTGCCTCAACCGCAAGCAGAAAAGTTTGCACCCCATTAATGAACTCGGGAGAGCATCGGTCATCGTACATCCATTGTCGTCTCATCTTCATTACACAACACCGAATAGACCAAATTAATACAAGTTCATACATAAAGTTCATACAAGACTTAAATGCAACAAACAAATAACTTGCTAACTAAAAAATTTAAATGCAACAACAAATGCGATCAAGATCGCAACTAAGGTAACAATTGATCCAACAGCATAATGATACCAAGCCTGACTATCAATGGCATATTATCTAATCTTTCTATTCTTCAAGCGCATTTTCTCCATCTTGATCTTGTGATCATCGACGACATCGGCAACATGCAACTCCAATTCCATCTTCTCCCCCTCAATTCTTTTCAATTTTTCTTTCAAATACTCGTTTTCTCTTTCAACTAAATTTAACCTCTCGACAATAGGGTCGGTTGGAATTTTCGGTTCACAAACCTCCTAGACAAAAATATCTATGTCAACTTGATGGGCATAATTTGTCATAAACACGAAATGCAACAACTAGTTTTAGAAGAGAATATAGCACATCCGAATCATAACAAGGACGAGGGCCGACGGGGACGGATATCAAAACCATGGCACTATGTATAATAAACAACGTACGGGTAAGATAATTATACGAGTAACTATATATCCAAATCACACAAACATCAATTTGGTAATGTAAAACATTCATGAACAAGAGGCTCACCACAAGGTGGTGCCGGCGACGGAACGGTGCGGGTGATCGACTGTGGTTACGACGGAGATTTAGAAGGCACTAAGTAAACCACACCTACATATGCAAACTAAGTGTTAGTTTTGACCACAAATTGCATATAAATCAAATACTAGCACATATATTTTCTACCAAATTACTAAACTCATAAATTAATCACAATACAAAGCATTGCAAGAGCTAATCTAGCAATGAGAGATGAAAGGACAAAGTTGCTAACCTTTGTGATCATGAATGGATGGGGGCCTTCAAATGTTGACAAATTTTGGGCAAAATGTGTGATGAGCTCGAGAGGAAGAGGGGAAGAACAGAGAGGAGAGGGGAAAGGGGAAGAATAGAGCGAGCTCGGGTGGACGAAGGGATTATGTAGGATGACCTTTAGCACCGGTTCGTGCCATGAATCGGTACTAAAGGTGCTGGAGGGGCCCCGGACTGACAACATCCTGCCACCACTCACTTTAGTACCGGTCCGTGGCACGAACCGGTGCTAAAGGTCGGCCACGAACCGGTACTAATGAAAGCGGCTGGCTAGCCGTTAAAACCGGCACTAATGCACACATTAGTGCCGGCTCAAAAGCAAACCGGCACTAATGTGCTTGACATTTGACCCTTTTTCTACTAGTGTGAGGTCATAATCAATGTAAAGTTGAATTCAAATATTTGAATAAGAGATCATGATGTTTGAAACCCATGCATGCATGAATATAACGGAGATCTGCGCGGTGTGGTTTGGAAACGAGCATGTTGCAATGTATACACATTGAACAAGGTCAGATTGGTTGGAATTTGAGATACCGATGGCAGACATCGTTTGGCCACATTGCATCTGTGCATGGACAAACTATTCTAACTGGAGATGATGGGTGGCTTTCGCATCACATATCTATATCTATACCCCTATATATATGTATATATATTATATTTTATATTTTTTATATAGTGTGCGGATAACTTTAACTTTGAAAGATGGTCGTTGGATGAGGCCAATCTGATGGTGCAGAGGTGGCAAATTTGAGCACTACTGGCCGTTGGATATCATCTAGATTCCTCCAGATTTTGCCACATGTACAATCTAGAAGACTCTATGGTTGAACTTAAGCATAATGCACAAACCTAAAAACACAACCACTTCTTCTTTGTTCTAGAATCTTCCGTATCAGAATTGCACAAATGTTTTTCTACATGATTTGTTTTTACTTTATGCCTTACAACACACAATTCCATGAATCTTAAAATAGATTAGCTTTCTTATAAAAACTAGATGATTTTGAATGAAATGAACTATAATAATTAAATGAACATCTACATCATGCATATATGACGCAAAGTTAAATGCTGTAATGTGGTATTTATTCATAATTTGGTTGCCAAATCTCATGCATGCAATGCAGGTGTTCCTTACTAGTCTAAATGGTGTCTGTGTGTGTGTTGTGCGTGTTAAACACATTGTACGTAGTATATCATACTAGTCTAAATTGTCTTTTTTTCTTTTGGGTACACGTTAAGCTTGTTCTCCCGAAATTTCAAGCCGCGCCTTGTTATGCCGAAATTTCAAGCTAGCGTCTCTGTCTATCGTGCTGCGAAACTCCCGCCTCTTCAACCCGAGCTTGTTAGCCTGAAATATTTAATATATATCTTTGTCTCGTTGTGCTCCGACAACTCCCTCCATCTCAACCCGTGCCTTGCTATTCCAAAATTACAACGCGCGCGAAAACTCCCACCTCCTGTGAAATCCCGACACGCGAAATGCCCGTGATACCCCTGAACCGAAAGAACCGCCTCAAATAGGTGTGGGTACTTTCATAACTTACCCCACATTTCAGACAAGCACGTCCCTAAGCCATGGTTCCCCACTCCCATCCCATCCACCCACCCATTCGTACACCGAGGCCGGGAAAACCCGCGAAGCCCCACACCCTCCTCCGTCCGCCACCCAGCCGGAGCCTCTTCCCCGACGACGTCGTCCACAGCAACACCTCGACGTCCCTCATCCACCGTACCGGATGAGGATCCGCTGTCGATCTGGTCGTCCCGCCTGTTCAGCCACCCCGTCCTCCACCTCCAAGGAGCTGCCCCGACGTTCCCCTCGTATTTCGAGCCACCTCCATTCCCATACCGCCGTCTTCACCTACACCACCGGAAGAGCATCAGCATCACCGTTTCCTCGGATGAAGCTGTGGCCTAATCAGCGCCACCAAAGAGGTTGTACACTAATCGCCGCATTTTTCTCTTGATTCGATCTCACGGTGCTGCCGGCGCTCGGTCCCGAGCCGACACGGCGCGGCTCCATCCACCGCGGCGTCGCTAGCCACTTCCTCCACGGCGTCGCTCCCTCGGCGGCGACGTCCACATCAGTAGGAGCTGCTGCTGCTTTAGCTCTCGCTCGCACTGCTGCTCTGCTCTTGCTCTCGGTCCCCTGCCTAGTCTACTCTTGCTCTTGCTCGCGCTGCTGCTCTCGCTCTTGCTCTTGCTTGCGATGCTGCTCCGATTTAGCTACACTTCAGTCGACTGAATCGACTTTTGGGTCAGTCGATTTTCAGGGGGTGGGGGGGCTCCCCGGAGTTATGGAAGAACCAGCCGCAGCGGGGAGGGGGCTCGTCGGAGAAGTACCCCACTATCTACCTTAGGGTTCAGGGTGGGGGCAGTGGTCGCTGGCGGTGTTGGGGCGG
>NW_025228057.1:1120141-1132075 GCF_018294505.1 Triticum aestivum
GGGCGGCAGCGGATCGGCGTTGTGGAGTGTTTTCGGGGCGGCCAGGGCGGCTATTTGGCTGGTGGTAGCTGGCGGCTTAGGGGGGTGGAGGTTGAAGATGAACTGCAGGCCCTTGATTTCGTATCCAATGGCTGCAAAATCGACTGACCAGAGATGAAAAAGTCAGTCGACTGACGTTTAGCCTCACCTCTAGTGCGTTCAGTTTCGACAGTAAAAATCAGTTTCGACAGCCAAATTCAGTTTCGACAGTTAAGTTCAGTTTTGACAGTTAAATTCAGTTTCGGCAGTTAAGTTCAGAGATGAGTGGCTGATGTATACATCTAACACTTTGTGGTTATGTATTTTACGTCATCTATTGGAGATGCTATTAGAATTCCACTCAGGTTAACATTGTCTCTCTTGTCCTGCTTCAGCCTCGGCGTCGTACAACTCACCGGAGCTGCTCCAACGATGAAACGCTCCATCACAGCGGAGCAGTACCTCGGGCTCCATCTCCAGACGCCTAAGATCTTCTGCCCCTCCTCCGACAGCCAAGTCAGCCGGAGCATCCTCACCGGCCAACCCAATCACGCTGAGATCGACATGGCTTCGCCAAAGAGGTTGTACACTTCTTGTGGTTTGACTTAATCTCACCATACTTCTTTGCATCCTGTGATCTTCCAATTCTTGTGAACCAAACACCCAGATTAGCAAAAATCATGTGTCTTTAAATTCTCTATTTTGCACATGCATTCCTATCCTATTCCTGTCCACTTCCTATCCCTACATTGTTAGAATCCTCAAATTTAAACAAGCCCTTACACAATTACTTCTATTACAGATATGTGTCAAAGAAAACCTTGTGTGGTTTGTCCTACTCCTGCAGTCCTGTGTTCCACCCCAGGTCAGCTGCTCCAACGACGGAAGGGTTCACCACAGCAGGGATCCGCTCTCCAGACTGTCTTTCACCGCCTCAGATCTTCTTCCCCGCCGCCGGCGGCCACGAGAACTGCATTACCATCATCAATTGAGTAGATGACCTTGAGGACTACACGAGTCTGCAAGAGAGGTCACACTCTTCCGTGTCTGCTTATGTTATGCATCGCTTAATATGATGACATGCTACTTTATCGTCGTGTTCACCTATTAGACTCCAACTCAGGTCCAAACTTATGCTGAAACGTGAGTTTTTAAATGGTTGTGGGATACATATTGGGGCAGCAATCAGTACTATCTGTCTACTATCTAGTTAATCTCGGGTGTCTACTATGAGTTTCATGTTGGGTGCAAACAAACATTAAAGGAGCCATTATCTGTATTTTTTAACTAAAGCTATTATCTGCCTGCTATCATTGGTTTTGGGTCTATCCACAGTTTGCTACCATCACTCTGGATTTGTGCATGCACTCCTTACATAGTCTCACAATCTTTTATTCCTATGCATGTCAGTTATTGTACACAAATGGAACTGAACATGTAGAGCAAAATAGACGAGCCTTGCATGGCAATAAAATTTCATGCATACGTCGCTCCATGGTGGGCGCAAAGGCAGCCCCCCTCCACCCATTTCGGATCGTAATCAAGAGGAAGATAACTGTTCTGAGGGGGATTCAGAAGCAGAAGACCACTCCTATTTAACCCATGAGGTCTTCGCTCTAACTTGGCATGCTGATGTTGGTTATATCATGCATATGGTGCCTTGCATTGCTTACTTTATACATCAAATATGTCAACTGCTTAGTTTAGATATGCTTTGTGTGAATGCCATCTGTTTAGTTTATTCATCGTTTATGTGAATTATGCAATGCCATCTTGTTTAGCCAGGCATCATATATGTGAATTTTGCAATGCCATCCTGCTTAGCCAGTCATCTAATATGTGAATTATATCAGGCCATCCTTTTTTTCTTTACGTATTACATTTGTCAACAATGTTAGTACATTCAACTACTCTTCGCGTGCATCAGCCATTTGACACGGTGATGGAAAATTCTGGAGTGAAAACAAGGTCTTCAGAGCAGACTATGCTATCTGATAAAGCGCATATCTCGCTGGTTTCGGATAGCGCCTCAGAGGAGGATTCAGAGACAGATGACCAGTCCTATCCCCCCCCCCCCGAGGTGCATGCTCTAACTTGGCAGGGTTATGTTGCTCATATCGTGCGTATGGTATCTTGCATTCCTATCTCATTTGCTTAATTAGTTTAGACCTGTTTTGTGCGAATGCCACCTGTTTAGTGTCTAATTACCATATATGTGAATTATGCAATGCCATCTTTTTGCTAGACATTATATACATGGATTATGCAATGCTATCTTGTTGCAAGGCATCGTATATGTGAATTATGAAATGCCATGCTGTTTAGCCAAGCGTCATATATGTGAATTATATCATGCCGTCCTTTTTTTTGTATTTCTCATTGCTTTTGTCGACAATGTTTGTATATTCAACTGCTCTTCCTGTGCATCAGCCATTTCAATTGGTGATGGAGAAATCTGGAGTGAAAACAAGGTCTTCAGAGCAGACAATGCTACCTGGTGAAGCAGATATGTTGCTGGTTACAGATAGCTCTTCAGAGGAGGATTCAGAGGCAGATCACCAGTCCTATTATCCCCCTGAGGTGTATGCTCAAACTTGGAGGGTTATATTACTCATATCATGCATAGTTTTTACATCATATACACGATGTTGAATGCCATCTCCTTAGTTGACACATCATATATGCGATTGCCCTCTGCTCACTTCCTTAGTATATAAATCATATATTTGAATTATATCATGCCATGATGTTTACATAGACAGCATGTATCTGAATTATGGCATGCGAACCCATTTTCTAAATACATAATATAGTTACATCATGTCATCATGTTCACATAGTCATCATATTTTGAATTATTTCATTCTATCCGTGAATTATATCATGCCATTATGTTTCCATCGACGGCATGTTTGTGATTTATGGCATGCCAACCACTTTAATAGACAGATCGTATAGTTATATCATGTCATCCTGTTTACATAGTCATCATATTTTGAAGTATGTCATTCTATCATGTTTAGTTAGCCATCATACATGTGCAATTGTGTCATGCTATCCTGTTTAATTAGCCATCATATATTTGAAATTATGTCCTGCTATTCTGTTTGGTTAGACAACATAAATGTGAATTATTTCATGCCCTGTTTTCTTCCCTACTATCCATTGCACCTGTCTATCTTACAATGTCTGTACATTCAATTACTTTTCTTGTTTATCAGCCATTTCAATTGGAGGGGGTGATGGCAGTATCTGTGGGAGTAAAAACACAGTCTTCTGAAAAGATCGTGCTACCTGTCAATGGAGATAGAACCACGGTTGTACTTGCCCAAGAACCAGCCCCACCACACATAACCCAGACTCACGCAGATGCTACCCTTACCCAGTTGGCCAGAGAACCAGCTACACCCCTTCTAACCCCAACCCCAGCAGATAGTAACCCAGTTCCCGTTGAGACAACACCGTCTCCACCACAGAGCACCCAAACACGAGCAGTTAGTAAGCCAACTGCAGTGCCCAAAGCATGAGGACCACCACTCCGAACCCCAAGTAAACGCTTAAAGAAGAAGAAGAGTTGTTCTCAGGTCAGGTTCTGTAGCTATGGTTCATACTACTTTGCTCTTGCATCACTGTATTTACTCATACCAATTAATTCCAAATTTGAAGGATGCAATTGAAACTCCAATGGCGCAACAGGTATGTTTTAAACCTGTTTCTTTAACGTGTTTGCTATTGTAACTTGCTCTATGTTGATTTAAGTTTCAATTGAATAAACAGTTATATTCTCATGCCATGCACCTTACAAGTGTTGTTATTGCTGTGTAGTTTCCCACACTTATATTCTGTCTAAGCTGCTTTGTCTTAAATAGATATGATTCGAACTGTATCTATCTTGATTTGGCAACATAAACTAGAATGATATAGACCATACAGTAACCATACTACATTGATATATGTTTGTTTCATGCTGTTATCCTTTCCACCTTACTACTGAACTGGTTTACCAAAATGAGTTTCATATACTACATTTTAAACCTGTGATGTGTTTGTTTGTTTCTCTTTTAGAATGCGGATAAAATATTGGAGAAGAGTACCCCGTTATGCAATGGTACAAGAAGTAATGCAGGTAAGGTTCAAGATAGTGAGACATCCCTGTTGGTCTCCAAGAAAGCTGATAAAAACTATATTGAAGACACTGAGACATCCCCAAAGTCCTGTCTTGATGTAGTGTTCGAGTTACTGGCTATTACTGCTGGCACCAGCTCTTCGAACTCGCTGCCTGAATCAGTTCGGCTTCTTGAGTCTCAACTTCAACTTGAAAGACATCGATCAGATGTTATGTGACAGGAAGCCGAAGGACTGAGGAAGTCCCTACAGAATTCAGATGCATACTTTCTGGTGCAACAGCAAGTGCTGGAGGATTTAAGCGCCAAACAAGAGAATGTTAATAAACTTGCTAAGCATCTTGCCAGCATTATGGGTACCCAGGATATTGTTTCTTGAGTTCTTCTGAAGTGGTTTCAGTTCTGGACTTGTTTTACTGCGGCGTTTATATGCTGCTTTGTTCCCTATACTTGCACTGGTGGCGAACTTTGATGCCCAATGGATGTAATATGTGTAATAGCCGTGATAGCCTAGCGTAAGTTGCTTGCCTATTTATGTTCTAATTGTCTTGTTTATTTTTTTCTTGTAGTCAGTGCAGTTCTTTTTCCGCGGTTTGCTAGTGGTCGCAATAGCGTATTTTTTAAAACTAGGCCACATTAACCATGTGCTACATATTTACTGTAGTTAACATGGGCCTTACAGGCCGTAGAAACAATGGGCCTTCTAAGGGCCGTAGAAACAATGGGCCTTCTACGGGGCGTAGAAACAATGGGCCTTATACGGGCCGTAGACACAATGGGCCTGCTACGGGCTGTATCATCAATGGGCCTTCTACGGGCCGTATCATCGGTTGGTCAAACATGGGCCAATAACAGACCACATTATGGCCGTAAATGGGCTAGTGTTGAAATCGTCCATTCATGGGCTGACCATAACGAGCCGTATTTAATCGGCCGTATTTGATGACGCTATGAAAACGGCCTAACGTATTAACGAGCCACAAACGGGCCGACTGTAACCACGGGCTGAATTTGGCCCACAAGCAGAAAATGACAGTAACGGGCCGAAAGTAAGCGGATGCTGGAAATGAGCCCAAGAATAAATGGGTCCTGAGAAGGCCGAAAGATAACATGGGCTGGAAACGGCCCAACGGAATAATGGTCTGCTAATGGGTATAAAGTGATACACTGTTCATTACGGGTCAGTTTCACCACGGGCCGTTAGTGGGTATAAACTGATACACTGTTCATTACAGGCCAGTTTTACCACGGGCCGTTAATGGGCCGAGAGTAATAAGGGCCTCATATAGGCCGAAAGACGTCATGGGCCATACATGGGCCAGAAGTTAAAACGGGCTGGAACTATATTGGACGGCCCAGATAAAGCTACTGGGCCTAATTCGGATAGGCCGTAAACGGGCCCTGGGTTAGCGGGCTGTAAATGGGCTATATGCGAACATGCCGTTAACAGGCTTGCCGTGGGCCGGCCCGCCACCATTTGACCAAGTCAAACGGGCCGGCCTTTTCACAGGAATGGGCCTCTGTTGGGCCGTGCCACGTGTCGACGTATCATAGGCGCTTTGGGTCCAATGAGTGGATGACATCTATCCCAATGGTGAGCCGACACATGTTCCCTCCAGCCAATGATGATTTTACACGTAGAAAATCCCCATTGGTCGGGGCTGTTAGCGGGTGATCGGATCCAAAACCGGACCCGATAGCTTAACGGCATTCCGTTACGATGGATGCCATGTGTCGGTCACCCTTGAAAAAAGCACTTCTGTGACGCGTGATTTATCGTCATGGAAGTGGACACTTCCGTGATGATAATTTTGGTAATGTCATGGAAAACTTCTACGACAGCACAGGTATGACTATCTTGATTCTGTCATAAAATTTGTCATGGATGTACATGCATGACAAAAAACGCGACCTACTGTGACAAACACGTATCATCACGGAAGTGTCTTTTTTTGTAGGGCTGAGTTCGGTGATAGACACCTGGTCAGGCCTGATCGACGTAGACATCGATAGTTCGGAGTCGTCGCTCAGGGGCGAGTCCAAGATCACATCTGGGTCTCCGGTCGAAACTTCCATGATAGAAAAGAATCCGGCGGGGCTGATCCTCCCGTGTTCGAATGATACGACCTTCTCTGGATCTAAGGCCGAGGCAGGCACGAGTGTTGACCCATTGAGGTGATGTAAGAGCGGATTCGAAGAGCTTCGTTCGTGAGGGTAGGGGGCGGCACTCGAGGCCGCGAACCCCTCGAAGATCAGATCTCCTCGGATATTGGCGACGTAGTTCAGATTTCCGAACCTGATCTGGTGGCCGGGGGTGTAACTGTGGACCTGCTCAAGGTGGCCGGCCGGGTTGGCATGAAGCAAGAAGCCGCCGAACACACAGACCTGTCCGTGGAGAAAAGTTTCCTAGACACAGCATCATCATTGATGAAGAGGCGAGCCATCGATCCTTCTGTTGACAACACAGCGGAGCTCTCAATGAAAGCACCAATGTCGGTGTCAAAATAGGTAGATCTCGGGTAGGGGGGCCCAAGTTGTATGTCTGCGGATGGATGGTAACAATAATCAAAGGGACACGGTGTTTACCTAGGTTCTCGCCCTCTTAATGGAGGTAAAACCCTACTCTTGCTTGATTATATTCGATGGGTATCAGGGATATACCCCGTGGTATGACTCGGCCGGAAGTATGACCCGACTAGGACTTGGTGTTTCATTGGTAAATCGGCCGAGCCTGGTGACTCATTGGTGACCCGACAGATTGTAAGCCGGCGGACAGTCATAAGCCAGCAGATTGTAAGCCGGCGGATAGTTATAAGTCGGCAGATTGTAAGCCGGTGGACAGTTATACCCGGCAGACAGTTATGACCCGGCAGACAGATTGTAACCCGGCAAGTACTTAGCCATGAAAATGAGTCTCCTGGAGTTAAGAAGCCCAGGGCGTTAAGAAGCCCATGGTGAGAAGCCCGTGATGAGAAGCCCATGGTGAGACGTCAGAATAGGTTAAGTCCTAATCCCACTAGGACTAGTCATGTAACCCGCCCCTTCAACTTATATAAGGAGGGGTAGGGCACCCCAAGAAGGGGGAGAAATAATCTTTAAGGTTAGACACAATTAGGAGAGCCGGTTGATATGGCGACTCCTTCATGAGCATAATGAGAGTTAGCCACAAACAGCATGTATGGCTATTACCGAATGATGTTCCCCATGGCCCAAAGTTGTCTAAACCCTTGTCTTGCATGTTATTCCGCATCATGTCTCTCATCCCGATCAACCCCTCTCAAGCTACCACATAGATGCGTTGGCCTCACGACTAAGTCCTCACACTAGGACATCTGTCGTGACAATTCCACGATAGTTGGCGCCCACCATGGGGCTCGCGCACGGTGGTGCTGAGTTCTTGGAGGGATATTTCCTAGGGTTTTGAGAAGTTTGCAAATTTTTTGATGAAGAAAAACCAGTTTTTGGAGGGATCTACGTCAAGAGCGTACTAGATCAAAGTCAGAGATTTTTTATTGATGACGTGCATCTGTTCGATCGGTTGACAAGATCAACAGGAAAAGTTCTGAAAGTTTAGCATGGTGGTGTATCTGTTTTATCAAACTATCAAGTCAAAAATACAAACAAAAGCCTTGTTTCATCGCATCCAAGGATCTTGAGTACTAGTGCATCTTCAGTTATGTCATCAGAAGCCAAGTCAGTTTTTCTTTGGACGCCGATAAGTGCCACACGTGTGGGCGTTAGGGGGTCTTCCCACACATTTTGTGTGGTGTATAAGAGGAACAGCCCACATACCTACGTGTGGGCAAAACAACTAATGCCCACACACCTCTTTTTTTCCCTCCCGATCCCTCTCACACGCGTGCGTGTGGGCGAAATAGATAATGCCCACACGCCCCGTACGTGAGGCCTCGTACCTCGTGGTCCCGCACGCCCCGCGTGACAGTCACCGCGCGCCCACAGTTGCCATGGTCTAGACCCTCGTCCATGTTCGTTTAACTGCAGTTGCCATGTCGCTGAACTATGGTTGCCCTGTCGGACAACTACAGTTGCCATGGTTTCTCAACTGCAGTTGCCATCTCATGTCAAAAGTTCCAGATGCCATTTTTTGGCAACTACGGCTGTTGCCATGTATGGTCTGGTTTACTATAGTTGCCATGATTTGAAAACTATAGGGGTTTGCCACCTACTAACTCTAGGCAGTTGCCATGTATGAGTTGCCACCTACTAACACTAGGCAGTTGCCGTGTAGCGCTACAAAAAGACATGGTAAAACAACATGTTCAGGTAAAAAAGAGAGTTTCCATCTGCTTACAAGCACACTAGGGCAGTTGCCGTGTACCCTGCAAAATACATGGCAACTGACATGTTCGGGTAAAAAAAGAGAGAGTTGCCACCTGCTTATAAAGCACACTAGGCAGTTGCCATACACTACAAAACACATGGCAAGTGGCAACATGGGTGTGGGAGATGAGATGGGCGTGTGGGCGAGATGGCAAATGCCCACACACCAGCCCTTGTGCGTGAGTGGAAAGTGGCGTGTGGGCGAACTGCTGAATGCCCACACACCAGCCCCTCCCGTGTGGTGAAACGGCCGTGTGGGCGACCGGGTGAATGCCCACACACCAGCCCAGTCCTACGTGGCACTACAAACATGCCAAGATTCGTGCGCTCACAAACGGACGTGGATCCACGCGTGTGGGCGAGATGCAAACGTCCACACGTGTGGGCGTTAGTGTTTTCGTTTTCTTTTTGTCAACTCCGTTTGGTACACGTATGTAAGGAAACATGAGGATTATTCGGGAAAGTATGGAAGGAGAAGGTAATACGTGGGTTTGGCCCGATCCATCGGGGGAAGGTGATGACGGGAAGTAGGACTCGGTCTTCGCCTTTGAGACGCCCGCCACGTTCTGCCTCACTGCGGGTCGCCGCCTCGTCTCCGCTCCTGCCACAGGCCTGCACCTCTGAGCAGCATGGCCGCACTCCTTTTCTACCTACGGTTAAGCCAGACCCGAATCCGTCTCCGGGACGGCCACAGCTGCCCAGCTCCGTCAAGCCACGGCCTCGTCACCAGCTACGCTTCAAGTCGCCGACGCCGCGATTTCGCTGTATGTCTCATCGCCCTGGAGCATTCCGCTGCCTCCATCGTGGACGCGACCCGGTCTTGAGCCGCCATCAACACACCCCGGCCCTGAGTCGCCGTCGCCCTCAAACTACAGCCAAACCGCCGCCGTTCAGTTGCACGTCTGCGGACAAGTCACCACTGCGGCCACGGTTGCCTGCCTCTGGAGCCGCCGACCGCCGAGTCGTCGCCTGTGCCAGGACAGCTCGCCCTCACCGCGAGCTGCCGTGGATTGCTCCTGCTGCTGCGAGCGGGCCCGTGGCCTCGGGCCTCCTCTACCAGTCGCCACCAGCCGCCCCGCAACCGCTGCTGAACCGCCCGCTGGCTCGGGGCCTAACGACTCGCGCCGCTGTGCACCTCACTTCCTCGGCGGAGGCCGCGTCGGGCCGGCCTCGCTCTCAACCCGCTTGCAATACCTTTCACCGCTTGAGCCGCCGCCCACGAGCCAGCTTAATCAAATCACCAAGCCAACCCGCCGGCCGTCGAGCTGCCGCTTGCGAGACGCCTCTGCCAGGATCTGCTTCTGACCTCGCATGACCCAGAGGCCGATTCAGCCAAGAACTCAGACTCTGGACCGCCCCTACTGGAGATGCCCTCGGACGTCAACATGATGGCCGGCCGTTCCAGCCGCCCTGACCCCGGTGCCGCAGTGCACATCCGTCGCCGCAGTCAGAGGTCACCTCCGCGCCACAAAGTGCTCGCCTCCGTCCGTCGTACCACGAGCCGGCCTTGGTTTAAGCCGCCATTATGAGCCGCCACGTCTGCGGCATCGTCGAGCTGCCGTCTACTGATAACCCACAAGTATAGGGGATCGCAACAGTTTTCAAGGGTAGAGTATTCAACCCAAATTTATAGATTCGACACACGGGTAGCCAAAGAATATTTGAAGGGATTAGCAGCTGAGTTGTCAATTCAACCACACCTGGAGATTAACTATCTGCAGCAAAGTGATCAGTAGCACAGTAGTTTGATAGTTTTGATAGTAGTGGCAGCAGCAATGGTAAGGGTAATAGTGATAGCAAGAATTTGTAGCAAGTGTAACAATGATGATAGGAATAGTAACGCAGCAAGATCAATATAAATAAATTCGTAGGCATTGGATCGGTGAGTGTTGGATGATATTCATCATGTGACAGTTATAACCTAGGGCGATATGGCACTAGCTCCAGTTCATCGATATAATGTAGGCATGTATTCCATAAATAATCATATGTGCTTTATTAAAAAAACTTGCATGACATCTTTTCTCCTACCCTCCCGCGGCAACGTGGTCCATATTCGAAACTAAGGGATATTAAGGCCTCCTTTTAATAGAGAACCGAAACAAAGCATTAACACATAGTGAATACATGAACTCCTCAAACTACGGTCATCACCGAGAGTGGGCCCGGTTGTTGTCACTCCGGGGTTGTCGGATCATAACACGTAGTAGGTGACTATAACTTGCAAGATCGGATCTAAAACATGTATATAATGATGAATTCATAAACGGTTCATATCTGAATTCATGGCACCCGGGCCCAAAGTGACAAGCATTAAGCATAGCAAAGTCATAGCAACATCAATCTAAGAACATAGTGGATACTAGGGATCAGGCCCTAACAAAACTAACTCGATTGCATGATGAATCTCATCCAACTCCTCACCGACCTGCGAGCCTACAAAGGAATTACTCACTCCCGGTGGGAGCATCATGGAATTGGGCGATGGAGATGGGTTGGTGATGACGAAGAACGAAGATCCCCCTCTTCGGAGCCCCAAATGGACTCCAGATCTGCCCTCCCGAGGAAGAACAGAGGTTGGCGGTGGCTCCGTCTCATGGAACGCGATAATTCTTTCTCCCTGATTTTTTTCTGGAATAATGTGAATTTATAGTATCAGGGGGGTCGTCAGTGGGGCCACTAGGTGGGTACAATGCACCTGGGCGCGCCAGGAGAGGAGAGCGCACCCTGGTGGGTTGTGCCCACCCAGGTGCCCTCTTCAGCAGGTCTTGGCTCCAGAAAATCTTATTATTGATATAAAAAATCCTCGCACAGTTTCGTTTCATTCTGAGAACTTTTATTTCTACACAAAAACAATACCATTATAGTTATGCTGAAAACAGTGTCAGTCTGGGCTTAGTTTCACTAGTCATCAACCCGTGCACCTACACGGGCTAGCCACTACTGGAATATGACATTTTGCCGTCCGCCGCCTCTTTGCCGTCTGCCAGCTGACGGGAAAGAGGTCCTTTGCTGTCCGCTTTGAGGAAGCGGACGGCAAAGAGACAGCATACGACAAAGAGGTCCTTTGCCATCAGCTAGTTCTTTGTCGTCCGCCAGCTGACTGCAAAGTTTCTTTGCCGTCAGCTGGCGGATGGCAAAGAGGTGGGTGGGGTCTAGTGGAGGTCTCAATCATAACGACGCAACGGCCCCACCTCTTTGTCGTCCGCCAGCGGACAACAAATAGATGGGTATGTAAACGGCCGCCCCGCCCCGTCCTCCCTCTCTTCTCTCTCTGTACCCGACACCCTCGACCCACACCCGCACCACCATCGCCGACCCCGTCCGCCGTAGCCGGACGCCCTACCGCCCCACACACCTCCCCTACGCCGCCCCGACCTCCACCGCGCCCCCGCCGCCACTTCCACATCGCCCCTCGCCCCCTCCCCTACGTCGCCATCCCCGATCCGCG
>NW_025228057.1:1132248-1132747 GCF_018294505.1 Triticum aestivum
GCGGCCGTCTGGCCTCCCCCTCCACCGGGCAGCTGCCTCCTCCAGCGGCCGCCCTCCCATCCTCCGACCACCCCGCGCCTCCTCCAGCGATCCTTGCTGGTGAGTTCTCCCCCCTTTTTTTAGTTTAGTTTCTTTTAGTTTAATTTCTGTTTTAGTTATAGTTATAGTTTTAGTTTGAGTTTAGTTTTAGTTTTAGTTTAGTTTTAGTTTATTTTAGTTTAGTTTATTTTAGATTAGTTATAGTTTTAGTTTAGAAAAAGAAGAAGAGTATTTTAGTTTAGAAGAAGAAGAAGAAGATTAGTTTTAGTTTAGAAGAAGAAGAAAAGTATTTTAGTTTTAGTTTATTTTAGATTAGTTTTAGTTTATTTTAGATTAGTTTTAGTTTAGTTTTAGTTTCTGTTTTAGTTTTAGTTTTAGTTTTAGTTTAGAAGAAGGAGGAGGAGGAGGAAGGAAGAGGAGGAGGGAGAAGAAGAAAGAAGAAGAAGAAGAAGAAGAAGAA
>NW_025228057.1:1132990-1140889 GCF_018294505.1 Triticum aestivum
CCCCGACCCCGACCCCGACAATCGACACCCCGACCCCCGACCCCCGACACCCTGACACCACACCCCGACCCACACCCCGACCCCGACACCGTGTCGGTGTGGAACGACACCTATGGGATCACAAGAATCCCTACTATGGTTGCCGGGGCGCGGGGTTGCAAGAAGAGCAGGATCAGTAGCCAGCACGAGGATCGTTTACCCAGGTTCGGGCCGCGAGGATGCGTAAAACCCTAGTCCTGCTTTGGTGGGTGTATTTCAGAGAGTGCTTGAGCTCTTGAACTAGCTGTGGTGAGTGTGTGGTTCGAAAGAGCCGAATCCTTCTCCAGTATGCCATGGGCCTCCTTTTATAGGCGAAAGGGGCTGCCACAGTGGCATACAGTAGGTGGAAAGGCGCACAGTATTGCGAGCTTATCGCCCGTATTACAGGACAAGACGCATTTAATGCGCTGCTGAGGTGTCCCCTAGCTTTATTGGGGGCGGGAACGAGGCCCGTCCCGTACGTCACCGCTCTTCCTCGCTTCGACACGCGCCCTGGCCAGCGACGCATGCAGCACCATGTAGGCAGGCAGGCAGCTGAGGTGGCGTGGTGGTAGGGTCTTCATGAAGATCTGCATGTCGCCACACAGGCGTGTGCCCAGTTGGCCTGGAAGCTGCATGTTGCCACGAAGGTGCCTGCCTAGCTGGTCGGGCTGGCAGCTAAATGTGAACAGCGGTGGAGACTTGCTTGGTGAGGGCCTGGCAGTGGCCCTGCTGGCGTCTTCGGCGAGGGCCTTGCCGGGTGGCCGGCAAGGGTCTTGCCGTGGCGCGCTGTCGTCCCCGGCAAGGATCTTGCCGGGGGTCACGTGGCTTTCCTCGACAAGGACCTTGCTGTGGATCGTTGTCTTCTAATCCTCATCTGATCTTGAATATGTCTTCACAAAGATCTGCATGCCACCACAGAGGTGCCTCCCGAGCCCTGGCCCCACATGGATGATGGTGTTGGGGACCGTGGGCTCAAGGGTGGCTCGCTCTGTTGGTGTGGGGCGAGTTGCCCCGGCAAGGGTCTTGCCGGGGCTGCTGAGGCTGCCCCGGCAAGGGTCTTGCCGGGGGAACCTGCTTCGTCCCTGTGCTCCTTGTGGTCTTGGCCTTGGCGTTGCTCTGGGTGTCTTGGGCTTCGGTTTTGCCTTGGTTCACCTCCCCTGCTCTGCTTGGTGTGGCCTTGGGCGCGGCTCCGACTGCCCGTGCACAGGTAAAGGGGTACAAAGGTTCGCCCCTTCTTTTATACACCGACAGGAGCCCCCGGGGCTAGGCCACACATAAGTGCGACGCGTTGTTGGGCTAGGCCCAAAACGGTGCGCGGGCAGGCGGGGCGGTTTTTACCGCGGTAAAACTTTTCGCGCGCTACGCTTCCCAGCCCCCCACGCGGCGCGGCGTGGCGTGGAGGGGTGCGCGTCACGTGGGCGGCATGCGTGGGGCGGTTCCTGCACGCATGCGTCACATCGCAGTAAAGAGGGGGCTCACGCCTTCCGAGTAAAAAGAGGGAGGCGTGGAGGCGCGGCTCATTTACTGAATGGGGCCGGGTCGCGGTCTTCAAGGCATCCACACCCCACGATCACGGGTTGGGGAGAGGTCGCTTCACCCGTCCCCTCGGTTCTGCATGTCCGACACGCGTCCTTGATGCGCCTGGGATGGCAAGCGGTGGAGACAGGAAACCGGGTAGTCGCTGGTTGGGGCAGCGGGTCGGTCCCGATTCCCTGCGCCTCTGGTGGCTGGGTTGGCCGAGCGGGCCGGCCGAGCCCTGACCCCGCCCCTTTATAAGGAGGGGGAAGGGGGTATGGCGTCCCGCACTGTGCTGTCATCTATCTCCTCTCGCTTCTGCTTCTTCCTTTCGCTCGCCATGGAGAAAGGAATCCTGGTCCCTCGGCGGTGGCGGCGAGGGTCGCCGCTCGACAGCGCGTCCCTCCTCCTCCTGAGCCCGTGGTGGTAGGGCCGGCCGCGAGGGGAAGGAGGAGGGGACGAGACCGTGCGCGAGGCCGGGGCAGAGGTTGTAATGCTCGGGGAAGAGGACGACAGGGCGGCGCACCGGCTTCGCCCCCGCCAATGATGCCTTTTCCGATGGAAGGCCATGCTGGAGACCAGCCCCGTGAATTCTCCATCAGGCTGCGCCGGCCTCCGCGTCGCCGTCTTCGTCTTCCCGCCCCGTTTGCTCGGGAGATGGAGCGTGACCCGCCCCAATCCTTCAGATTGCACATGAGGGGTTGTGGGAATCGGGGCACGCGGGTCGACGTCGACTTCCCGACTCCTCGGGTGATGTACCTCCGTCGCGGATGGAAGACGTTCGCTCGCATCCACAGCCTGACGGCGGGGCTCGTCCTCTACTTCAATTTAATGGAGGACGGCCGGCTCTCCGTCAAGGTCTTCGGAGACTCCGGGACTCGCCTGAAGTGCTGCGTGGAGAGATCCTCCGACGGAGATTCCGACGATGGAAGCTCTTCCTCGAGCGAAAGTGATGAGGAGGATAGCGGGGCAGATGACGGTGATGATTCCGACTAGGCATCGGACGCCCTGCGCCTGGGCGGGTGCGGCAGTAGCAGCATCTGCACCTGGCCGCTCCTCCGGAAGAGTTTTGCCGGGGGTGGGGCCAGCTCCTTGAACTTCTCGGGGCCGTCTCCTTGGGCGGCTGGCATCGGGAGGCTGCAGAAGAGGAAGAGGGTGGGCGGCAAGGCCGTCAACTCGGAGTATGCGGGCACCGACGCCTTCATCGCGTATTGCCAGTCCTACCGCCTCGTCTTCCAACTCCTTTCCCAGCACCGTCATCACCGGCCCACCTGTGGGCGGCCACCGAGGTGTTCTCTTGGTGCTTTCTGCTGCTCGTAGCTCGCGTAGGCGCTCCTTTTGCCCTCTCGCCTCCTTGACCTGCCTCCTGAGGAGAGGGACAAGAAAGGGATTATGGGCATCTTATCTCTTTTTTAGTTTGTAATCTTGCGGGCCTTTGTTAAATTTAGAACTTGTAATCCCCTTGCTCATGTTTTTCATTTCGTATGAACTGTACCTGTTTGGGATGTTTTTAATGAAAAAGGGATGCTTGCCGGGTTTTTCGTTCGTGGGTAGACCGCGCGACAAGGAGCGAATCCTTGTTATTATTTAAGATAAACATTTTTCGCTCGGCAACAGGCCTTGCCGCCCCCCTCACTTCACTCGACCATTCTCGCGCTCTTGGCGGAGGCAGGGATGAAGTGGGCTTAGGCTCATCATTCTATCTCCTTGCCGCCGCGGCTACAACTAAATCCAGGCCTAGGAGATAATCCTTAGGTATAGGAAAAAGGGGAGCAGGTAGCCTGGAGATAAAACGAGGTTTCACATGCCCCAGTTCCGTTCCGAAATGCATGACAGAGGATGAGAGACTTATCTGGATCTGCAGCCCCCGGCAACCTCATCTTGCCGCGGTTTGATCCTTGTGCTTGCAGCCCCCGGCAACTCTGGTTTGCCGGGGTCGGGACGTCGGTCCGTTTCCTTTCTTCCAAGTAGCTCAGCAGAAGTGCTCATGTGCCCTGCGAACCAAAGGAGGACAGAAAAGAAACAGATAGATGCGCACTCGACCTCTAGGCTAGGGGTTAGTCGCCGCTAAGCACTATCAACACTAACCAAGGAAGAGACTCGACCTAGCATGCATGCTATAACTTAGGGCGCCAGCGCTTCATTTAATTATTCTCAGGGTCTGCGCCTGGCTTTGTACAAAGGGTCACATACCTTGCCGGCAAAGCTTGTACAAAAGGTGGCTTGCCGGGAGGCCCGGCAAGCCGCGCCTTATGGGTAAAACTTGCGAAGATGCTCGATGTTCCAGGAGTTGCTCACTAGGACAGCATCTTCGGTCTCCAGGCGGACTGCGCCGGGCCTGGTGACTCGTATTACCCGATAAGGGCCTTCCCACTTCGGCATCAACTTGTTGGAATTCTTGGCCGACTGAACGCGCCGAAGAACAAGGTCGCCTTCCTCAAAGCTTCGGGCATGAACCTTGAGGCTGTGGTAGCGGCGCAAGGCTTGCTGGTAGCGCGCTGCTCCCACAGCCGCCCCAAGACGATCTTCCTCAAGGAGCGTCGCGTCATCTTGGCGCAACTTCTCTAGCTCAAGCTCATGATAAGCGAGCACTCAAGGTGACCCGTATATGAGTTCCGTGGGGAGAACTGCTTCTGCCTCGTATACCATGGCAAAAGGTGTCTGGCTGGTGGCTCAATTTGGCGTCGTCCTGATCGACCAAAGAACCGCCGGCAACTCATCAATCCAGCGCCTTCCGCTCTTGTGCAGCTTGTCAAAGGTCTTCGTTCTCAGGCCTCGCAACACTTCAGCATATGCCCTCTCCGCTTGGCCGTTGCTCCGTGGGTGTGCCACAGAAGCAAAACAGACCTTGCTACCGAGGTCTTGAATGTATTGCATGAAGGTGTGGCTTGTGAACCGCGTGCCGTTGTCGGTAATGACTCTGTTTGGCACACCAAAGCGGCAGACCAGTCCCTTGAAGAACTTGACGGCTAATTGAGCAGTCACCTTTCTCACTGCTTCCACTTCCGGCCACTTTGTGAACTTGTCGATTGCAACGTACAAGTACTCAAAGCCCCCTACAGCGCGGGGGAAAGGGCCCAGTATATCGAGCCCCTAGACCAAGAATGGCGAGGAGAGAGGGATTGTTTGAAGGGCTTGAGCTGGTTGATGAAGCTTCATTGAATGGAACTGACAAGCTTCACACTTGGTTACTAGTGCCGTTGCATCCTGGAGGGCGGTGGGCCAGAAGAAACCTTGCCGAAACGCCTTTCCTGCAAGGGCCCTCGACCCTATGTGGGAGCCACATATGCCTCCATGTATCTCTACCAACAGCTCCAGTCCTTCCTCCCGGGGGATGCACTTCAGTTTCACACCGTTCGGCCTTCTCCTGTATAGGACGTCATCGACGAACTGGTACAGGGCGGACCGATGGGGTACTTTTTCTGCTTCTTCCTGCTCCTCAGGAAGCTCCCCTGTTTGGAGGAATTGGACGGTAGGCTGCGCCCATGCCGGAGCCTGGGGCTCGACGGCAAGGATCAAAGGCATCTCTTCCGCCATGGGAGCGGCTGTCTCTATGGCCAGGGCTTGACGCCCTGCCAGAGCCAGTTGCTCTTGGGCAGGCCCAGCGTCCGCGGCAGCACCCTTGTCGGCAGCCCCAGGGGGCTCGGTAGGAAAGTACTTGCCGGGACCTGACTTCCTCCGCTTGTTCTGCCCTGTTGATGGCTAGACGGATGGTTGAGTTAACCGGAGCAAAAAGGTACCTGGTTCAACAGGTAGCTTGAATGCAGCATGCTTTGACATGTAATCGGCGATGACGTTCTCCATTCGAGGGACGTGCTCCGCTTGGATACCATCAAAGCGTTCCTCCAGCTTCCTCACCTCATCTATGTAGGCCTCCATCAATGGGCTCTGGTAATCCTTGTTGACCTGCCTAACAACAAGCTACGAGTCACCCCTGACGATGAGCTTCTTAACCCCGAGGTCTGCCGCGATCCTGAGACCGGCGAGCAATCCCTCGTACTCAGCAGTGTTGTTGGTGGACATCTCACTAGGGAAGTGCATTTGGATCACGTACTTGAGGTGCTCTCCGGTGGGCGCGACGAGCAGCACACCGGCACCGGCGCCTTGCAGCGAGAAAGCCCCATCAAAGTACATGATCCAGTCGCGGTCTGCTTCCTTGCCGGGGAGAGTGGTCTCCGGGATTTCTTCGTCAGGCGTGGAGGTCCATTCTGAAATGAACTCCGCCAAGACTCTGCTCTGGATTGTCGAGGTACATTTAAACTTCTAACCGAAACTTGATAACTCCACGGCCCATTCGACAATCCTTCCGGTTGCATCTGGGTTATGCAGTATCCGTTGCAACGGGAGGCGGGTGACGACAGTGATCTCGTGGGCTTGGAAGTAATGACGCAGCTTCCTCGAGGCCATAAGGAGGCCGAAGAGCAATTTTTGCACACCGGAATACCTCGACCTACCTCCCTGCAAGAGGGAGCTGACAAAGTAAACCGGGTGCTGCATCATCTTCTTCTTCTGCACCATCTCACACGACTGCGCAGGCACTGCCTTAGTAGCATCAGACTCTACCGGGGGAATCTCTGGTTTGCCATCTGCTGGCTCTGCCGCCGTCACTGCCTCCTCGTCGACCTCCCTCTGTGCCACCAGTGCGGCGCTGACCACTTGATTCGTCGCCGCCAGATACAGCAGCAACGGCTCTTGTGGTTTAGGCGCAACCAGTATTGGCGTTGAGGAAAGGTATTTCTTCAAATCCTGCAATGCCGCCTCGGCTTCTGGGGTCCACTCCATTGGGCCTGCCTTCTTCAAGATTTTGAAGAAAGGAAGGGCGTGCTCGGCGGACTTGGAGATGAATCGTCTCATGGCGGCGACGCAGCCAGTGAGCCGACGCACATCCTTGATCCGCTTGGGTGCCTCAATCTGCTATATAGCCTTGATTTTGTCTGGGTTTGCCTCGATCCCGCGCTGCGACACAAAGAACCCGAGAAACTTGCCGGACGGAACGCCAAAGACACACTTCTCAGGGTTCAGCTTGAGGTTGATCTTGCGCAGGTTGGCAAATGTCTCTTCCAGATCTTGCACAAGAGTCGGCCCGTCCTTGGTTTTGACCACTATGTCATCCATGTATGCCTCCATATTTCTATGGAGCTGAGGTTCAAAACCAATTTGGACCGCTCTAGCAAACGTCGAGCCAGCACTCTTCAACCTGAAAGGCATCCGTAAAAAGCAATACGTACCACATGGGGTGATGAATGCTGTCTTTTCTTCATCCTCTCTTGTCATGAAGATTTGGTGGTAGCCCGAGTAGGCGTCGAGGAATGATAACAGATCACACCCGGCCGTGGAGTCAACAATCTGGTCGATGCGCGGCAACGGGAAGGGGTCCTTAGGACAAGCCTTATTGATATCTGTGTAATCAATACACAGCCTCCACTTCCCATTCGCCTTGCGCACCACTACCGGATTGGCCACTACTAGGAAAAGGCTAATTTGTGGCGCACCTGTTTTGGCCATTAATGGCGCACTATAGGTGCGCCACTATTATCACGCCATTAGTAACAAATACTAGGTGTGCCATTAGTATCCCAGATAGTAATGGCTCACCTATAGTGCACCATTACTATGCCTATCTGGTGCGGCATTACTATCTAACTTAGTAATGGCTCACCTATAGTGCACCATTACTATGCCTATCTGGTGCGGCATTACTATCTAACTTAGTAATGGCGCACCACATAGAAGTGCGCCATTACTAACAATTTTTTTTCAATTTTTTTCAATTTTTTTTTCATTTTTTTCTTAATCTCGGGTCACTATGGCTTAATCTTGGGTCAATGTGCTTAATCTCAAGTCAAATCGCACTCCGTGGTCAAACTTCCCGGAAGGTCACCCATCATCACACTACTCCAGCCCGAGCACGCTTAACTTCGCAGTTCTATCCAACCCCAGCACCAGCTCACTTCACAGGCACTTGTTGATATATCTATCATATGAATCCTATTAAACCTTGTTGATGTCTAGGACTTTGTTCATGTTCATGAGTGTGATCAAATTTTTAAAAAATATTTCAAACTTTCCTGTCCTATTACGTATCATATTTTGAAAAAAAATTCCAATCAAAAATTCGAAACCAATTTTTTTCTGTTACTAGTGGCGCACCTAGCAAATGGTGCGCCACTAGTAAGTTCGAAACTTTTTCCATTTCCCCCCTCTAGATCTTAAAAGCCCCGTATCTTTCGTTCTGTTAGGTTTTTGGGGATTCTGAAAGTCTTGAACGGGGTTCCCCATTTTACTAAATTCCAGAGAGATTTTGCAAATAAAGTCGAAATTCATATTTGTAAATTTTCCCAACAACTAGACCACATATCACAT
>NW_025228057.1:1141374-1146284 GCF_018294505.1 Triticum aestivum
TGTGTATGAGTTGGTCAAACCTTGGTCAAAGTTAGTAATGGCGCACTTTGTGTTGGTGCGCCATTACTAAGTTTGACATAGTAATGGCGCACCTATGCAAAGTGCGCCATTACTAAGTTTGACCAAGGTTTGACCAAGTCATACACATAGTAATGGCGCACTTTGGTGAAGGTGCGCCATTACTATGTCAACTAGTAATGGCGCACTATCCCCTGGCGCCATTACTAACAATTTTTTTTCTAAACTAGTAATGGCGCACCACACATCAGGTGCGCCATTAGTAATATGTCAATAATGGCGCACCTGTATCTGGTGCGCCACTGCTATATAGCAGTGCCGCACCACATACATGGTGTGCCATTAATGTCCATATTAGCTATAGCCCTTTTCCTAGTAGTGGGCCAACCATGTCGGGTGGAGCACTCCTCTCACCAAACCTGCCACTTCCAACTTCCTGATCTCCTCTGTGATGAACTCCTGCCTCTCCAGAGCCTGCTTTCTGATCATGTGCTTGACGGGCCACGCATGAGGGCAGACAGCTAGGTGGTGCTCAATCACCTCCCTGGGAACACCAGGGATGTCGGATGCTTGCCACGCAACATGTCCACATTCGCCCGCAGGAAGGTGACGAGCGCGCCTTCCTATTTGCTGTCGAGGGTGGAGCCTATGGTGAAGGCCCCTCTCGTGCCATCCTCCCTGGCGGACACCTTCTTGGTCTGTGGTGGCTCGGCTCTGGATTTCTTGCTCTTGCTGGTAGAGCTCTTTGGCACGTCCTCGACGGTAGCGTAGCACTCCGAAGAGGCGTGCTTGCTGGAGTGGGTGCGAGAGGTCTTGTCGGGCTTTCTCTTCCCTTCCGGGCCTTCAGCGGCAGGAGCAGGCGCCTTGACGGCAGCTGCTGCAATTGCCTCCCAGTAGAGTTGGTCAGCGCAGATCAGCGCGACCTTCTTGTCGGAGGGGACGGAGATGATGGTCAATGGCCCGGGCATCTTTAGCATGTTGTAGGCGTAGTGTGATGCTGCCATGAACTTGGCTAGTGCCGGGCGGCCGAGGATCCCGTTGTAGGGCAAGGGGATCTCGGCCACATCGAAGGTGATCCTCTCCGTCGTGTAGTTCAACTCTCCTCCAAACGTCATGGGCAGTGCGACCTTCCCCTTTGGCTGGCTCCTCCCCGGATTCACCCCTTGAAACGTGCCTGTTTCCTCGAGGTCTCCATCAGGAATTTGCAGCCTTTTGATCAAGATAGGCGAGATCAAGTTCAGGCCGGCCCCGCCGTCAACCAACATCTTGTTCACCTTGATGTTGCGTATCGTTGGCGAGACCAACAATGGAAACACCCGACCGTGGTTGTGCGGTCAGGGTGGTCCTCGGTGTCAAAGATGAGGGGCGCGCTGGACCATTTCAGCGGCTTCTGAGCATCGAACGATGGTTCCGCTGCTATGATCTCATGCGCCCACTGCTTGAGCTGGCGGTGAGAAGTATGCAGCGAGGCGCCACCATCGACGCACATGGCCTCCGTAGCCTTCTGGAACTCTTTCTCACCGGACTCATCGTCCTCGTCGCGATCATCGTCTTCTTGTTTCTTGTCACGCCCCCGGGCGGGCCTCTCTTGCTGGTTGTCCTTGCCGCGGCGGCCTCCTTGGCCGCCATGCTTCTTGCTGGATCCCTCGGCACCATCCTAGTCCTTCTCCTTGTCCCGCCTCTCGTACTCAGCTTTTTGCTTCTCAGCAAGCAGCTCAACTTGTCGGCAGTTCTGGAGGTCGTGGCCCTTGGTCCGGTGGATCTTGCAGTATTGCTTGCCGGAGCTTCCTGGCTTGTCGGTAGCCGCCAAGGCCTGGCAGGCGGCGCACCCGGCAATCTCCTTGCCGGGGCCCTCTGCCTTGACCTTCTTGGCAGCGCCGGTGTCGTCAGGTCCTTAAACGGCAAGCACGACCTTGCCTTTACGTTTCCTGTTGCGACGCCGGCCCTTCTTCGTCGGGGTGGCGGCGCGCGTCTTCGTCGGTAGAGTCGGTTTCTGCACCGGCGTCTTCGCCGGGGTACTTCCTTCCCTGTTCAGCCCAGGCGCACCTATCGTCCAGAACGTAGAGCTCGGCCACATCCTTAACCTTGGTCATCGCCAGCTCTTCGCGCATCTTGCGGTTGCGCACGTTCTGATGGAACGCGCTGATCACAGCGGCGGGATGAACGTCGGGGATGTTGTACTGCACCCGGCTGAATCTCTGGATGTACTTGCGCAGGGTTTCCCCTTCCTTCTAGGGAATGATATGCAGATCACTGGCCTAGCCATGAGCTTGGTGGCTTCCTGTGAAGGCGCCAACGAACTCATGGCACATATGCAACCAAGAAGAAATGGAATCCGCCGGCGAGTGCATCAACCAAGACATAACATTGGGCTTTAGTGCCAGCGGGAAATAGTTGGCAAGCACCTTGTCGTCGCGAGCTCCAGCAGCCTGCATCGCGATGGTGTAGATGTTGAGGAACTCGGACGGATGGGTCTTACCATTGTGCTTCTCGCCGACGTCGGGCTTGAACATGCGGTGGGACGGCCACTGGAACTGCCGCAGCTCACGGGTGAAGGCCGGGCAGCCCACCTCGTAAGGTAGGCCGCCGGAGCCCCCCGGTGTTGGGTGATCCGTGGCGGGTCCCGCCCGCTTGTCCGACTGGTGGCGCGTATCACGCCGACGCGCGATGGTGGTCCGAGCATCTTCCTGAGCTCGTTCTTGAGGAACTTGGCGCTGGTCATGGTGGGTCCGCGGGTCGGACGACGCTATAGAGATGTTATCACAAGCGTCGTCACGACGGGCAGACGCCCGCGGCGGCTAGCGAGGAGGAGGAGAGTGCACCGTGGCCGCAGCTCTTCCGGTCCTCCCAGCGCCAGCACGTGGTGGCTCGGTGGAGCACCACCCCTAGGGCCCTGCTGGTCGTTGATCGTCTTTGTTGGCGACGGCGACGAGGCTCCGGATGGCGGCCCTCCACTCGTTGAGCTTCTCTGCAGCAGGAGGGAAGTCGAGGAGCAGCTACGCACGCCAAAGCTTCTGCTAGAGTGGGCAGCAGCGACAGCTGCGTGGATCGCGGCGCGCTTCGACTTCTAACTATGTTAAAGGAGCTCCGTTACGACCCAGCGGCTGCGTGCCATTTTTGCCAGAACTTCGGCGGGCATGCTGAACCCCTTCATCCCGCGGGTGACGCACAGGGCCCTTCCCACGGTGGTGCCCAGGGTCACCAGCGTGGTGATGCTGCTCGGTGCGCACACCATGGGAAGAGCGTGCAGTGGTCGCTGGTGTGGGCGTCTTGGAGGTCGCTGCGCCGCCCGGAGGTGGCACAACGACACCCCTGGAGGGCCCCGCGCCACCTGCGGGGGGCCCAGCTCCGTCTTTGGATCCGGCGACGTGCGACCGGTCGTCTGGCGCGCGAACGACGCCGCTCGCCAGGCTCTGACTGCCAGGGCGATGCTGGTGCTCGCGGACCGTGGCCCGGGTCCTGTCCGCGACCGGTCCACTGCTCGTCCGCACCGGCACGGGCCGTTCGGCTCCCAATGAGCCGATCGCCGTGGTCGTCTTCTTCTTGGGAGCCATGGCAACGAAGAGCTGCTAGGCTGACTACTAGACCAGATTCTCACAATTGCGCCCCCTACCTGGCACGCCAAAGATGTCGGTGTCGAACGACAACTATGGGATCACAAGAATCCCTACTACGGTTGCCGGGGCGTGGGGTTGCCAGAAGAGCAGGAAAAGTAGCCAGCACGAGGATCGTTTACCCAGGGTCGGGCCGCAAGGATGCGTAAAACCCTAGTCCTCCTTTGGTGGGTGAATTTCAGAGAGTTCTTGAGCTCTCGAACTAGCTTTGGTGAGTGTGTGGTTTGAAAGAGCCGAATCCTTCTCCAGTATGCCATGGGCCACCTTTTATAGGCGAAAGGGGTTGCCACAGTGGCATACAGGAGGTGAAAAGGCGCACAGTATTGCGAGCTTATCGCCCGTATTACAGGACAAGACGCATTTAATGCACTGCTGAGGTGTCCCCTAGCTTTATTGGGGACGGGAATGACGCCCGTCCCGTCCGTCGCCGCTCTTCCTCGCTTCGACATGCGCCCTGGCCAGCGACGCATGCGGCGCCATGTAGGCACGCAGGCAGCTAAGGTGCGCGGTGGTAGGGTCTTCACGAAGATCTACATGTCGCCTCGCAGGCGTGTGCCGAGTTGGCCTGGAAGCTGCATGTTGCCATGCAGGTGCCTGCCTAGCTGGTCGGGCTGGCAGCTGCATGTGAATGGGGGTGGAGACTTGGTTGGTGCGGGCCTGGTAGTGGCCCTGCTGGCGTCTTCGGCGGGGGCCTTGCCGGGTGGCCCGGCAAGGGTCTTGCCGTGGCGCGCTGTCGTCCCCGGCAAGGATCTTGCCGAGGGTCTCGTGGCTTTCCTCGGCAAGGACCTTGTTGAGGATCGTCGTCTTCTAATCCTCATCTGATCTTGAATATGTCTTCACAAAGATCTGCGTGCCACCACAGGGGTGCCTCCCGAGCCCTGGCCCCACATGGATGATGGTGTTGGGGACCGTGGCTCAAGGGTGGCTCGCTCTGTTGGTCTGGGGCGAGTTGCCTCGGCAAGGGTCTTGCCAGGGCTGCTGAGGCTACCCCGGCAAGGGTCTTGCCGGGGAACCTGATTCGTCCCTCTGCTCCCTGTGGTCTTGGCCTTGGCGTTGCTCTGGGTGTCTTGCGCTTCGGTTTTGCCTTGGTCCACCTCCCCTGCTCTGCTTGGTGTGGCCTTGGGCGCGGCTCCGACTGCGCGTGCATAGGCAAAGGGGTACATAGGTGTGTCCCTTCTTTTGTACACATACACACCGTGACACCCCGACCCCGACACAACACCCCGGCACGATACCCCGACCCCGACACCCCGACACCCTGACACCACACCCCGACCC
>NW_025228057.1:1146686-1152953 GCF_018294505.1 Triticum aestivum
CACCCCGACCCCGACACCCTGACACCCCGATCGACCCCGACACCCTGACACCACAACCACACCCCGACCCCGACCCCGACGGGGTCATATATTTGTGAATTATGAGTTAGGTTGTATATTTTTCGATTTTGTTATGCAAAACATCATATATATTTGTTTTTATCGGGTGTATTTTATTATGTTCATGATGATGATACACTTAAATTATATTCATATTATTATATTCATGTCAGGTATCCAAATTTTTTGTGTTGTACTAATTTCGTTTACTTTCTGACATTGCAGGTGTTGACAGGATGGTGGGCAAGGGTCCAGAGCACCCCGAGCCTCCTGCGAGCGCTACTGGGATGGGTTGTTCCATTATTCCAGCCCAGCCCCGCTGGAGAGCGCTGCTAGACAGTATGCAGACAGCTGGGGCGGGCGCTTCTTCTAGGGCTGGGAGAGGTCGGGGGAGGACGAAGAAGGCTGGCAGAGGTGGACGTGGCATCGGGAGAGGTAGGAAGTCTACGACGCCTTCGTCGCCGCCACCCTCAGCTGATTCACCCGACCACAGGACTGCTTCGTCTGACATGGACCCATCTCGGACTCCGGTGCATGAGCCTCCGGTCGCCGATCCTTCGCCCCAGCAGACTCGGGTCGCTGATCCTTCACCCCACATGACTCGGGTCGCCAATCCTTCGCCCCACTTGAGTCCGGTCCTAGAGTCTTCGTCCCAGAAGACTCCGGTCACGGGGTCTTCGTCCCAGAAGAGTCCGACCACGGGGTCTTTGTCCCAGAAGACTCCGGTCACGGGGTCTTCGTCCCAGTAGACTCCGGTCACGCCGTCTTTGTCCCAGAAGACTCGGATCCCGGAGGCTTCTTCCCACGAGACTCCGGAGGCTAGTGGCCCTATTGATGGTAGCCAGGACACCTTTTCTAATGATAGCTACAGCGACGACGAGCTGGTTGAGAAGGGCAAGAAGGTCTACAAGCGTGGCTGTACAAAGCTCCCGCCCATGCCGGTGACCCCCAACCAGAGGTGGTTGATTATGCCTAAAGGGTTGAAGTAAGTGCATTTAATATTTTTTAACCTTTTGCCTTCATGTTCCTTCAAATTAATATCTAATGTGTTGGCCTTGTCATACTGCAGGGGCTGGGTACACGCCCGTTATGTCCGCAGGCCCAACCAGGTCCTTGGTGTGATTTGCCGGCATCACTTACCTGGGTGGGTCACGTTGCCCAGTGAGGGTCAGGTTCCACAGCTAGCACTGAGCGGGGAGCTGTACTCGGTTGCCCCGGCCCTGCCGGGGGAGATGGTCGGCGGTGTCTTGTGCGAGATGGTGGCCGACTTGGTGTTCCGTCGGTTTTGGGTACATTCTCCTTTACAGAATTAAAAGTCAACACTACCTAGTGATTGTACTAATCAGTGTTGTCTTGTTTGATTGAAGACCTTCTACAGGGTTTCAGAGGGAGAGCCGGAGGCCGCGTCTATGGTTGTTGAAACCGAGTGCAAGCACCTACTTCAGAACTTACGGCACGAGGCTCGGGTGTAGGCTGTTCGGGACTACTACGCCTCGAAGGGTATTAGGAGGGCCAAGACGAAGTGTCGCGGCAAGTTTCTGAGTAAGGAGAAGTACATGCAGGTAATTACCTATTCTTAAGGCCTTGAAGTTAGTTTTCCTGATTTGATTCGTAGGCGTAGCGCTGAAATTTCTCTTGACTAACTTAGGTGCCCCCGAGATGGTGTGTGGATAAGATGGACTGTTGGGAGGCGTTGATGGATGCGTGGTGCTCTCCCGAATGGCTAATCGAACACCAGAGGGCCAAGGATAAGTGCGACCAAATGGAAGGTGTGCCACACCATCAAGGGAGCTCCAACCTGTTTGAGTACGGGGATAACTGGGTATGTGGTTTGCTACATGATTCATGCAATTTCATTCTTCATGTTAGCATTTATCCGTTCCAAAAATGACTTAATATGCTTAGTTAGTTGAAAAATGGCATAACTACATTGGATAGTTCATTCATGACATAATTAGCTATAAAATGACATAATAACCTTAGATAGCTCTATAAAATGACTTAATATGCTTTAGTTAGTTAAAAAATGGCATAACTACCTTCGATAGCTCAATAACGACCTAAGCTAATCTTAGCTAGTTCATTCAAGACATAATTAGCTATAAAATGACATAATAACCTTAGATAGCTCTATAAAATGACTTAATATGCTAAGGTTAGTTAAAAAATGGCATAACTACCTTCGATAGCTCAATAACGACCTAAACTAATCTTAGCTAGTTCATTCATGACATAATTAGATCTAAAATGACATAATAACCTTGGATAGCTCAATAATGGCATAATTAGCATACTTTCACTAGTAGAAAAAGGCTCATTTGTCCCGGTTCATAAGGCCCATCTGTCCCGGTTGGGGAACCGGGACTAAAGGGTCGTTACTAATGCCCTAGGCCTTTAGTCCCGGTTCTTATACAAACCTGGACAGATGGGCCTCCACGTGGCCGCTCCGGCGAGCCCAGGCAGGAGGGCCTTTCGTCCCGGTTGGTAGCACCAACCAGGACCAATGTGCTTCCACGCGTCAGCATTTCAGCGGCTGGTTTTTTTAAAGGAGGTGATTTAGGATTTTGGGGGTTAATTTAGGTGGGTATAGGTAGCTAATAGAGAGATGTGTCCTCTCTTATCTCCGTGCTACTGCTACTGCTATGCCTAAACATGAGTTAGATTGAAGTGAGGCAACATGTGGTGCATGTCAAAAGTAATACTAATCCTAACTTGATCAAGTTTGGATTGTGCTACTTTCGACATGCACCACATGCATGTTGCCTTCACTTCAATCCAATCCATGTTCATTTCATCCACAGATATATAATAACTCTTCATGCTCGCATCATGCATCATCATAAAAACAAGTCCTACTAATCATCATCTTACAACTTCTACTCGTTATTAATAACAAGTCATACGATCATCATCCTGATATTCATCGAACCAACCCTACTTTGTTCTTAGCACATGATCATCAGTATTAGGTAGGACCTAAATACCCTCTTTAAGGTAAAATAGCATAAAACAATATAGACCCTGACTCTCCATTATGGAGAATGGAGATCATCCTGTCTCCAATTCTTGCGCTTTGCTTCCTTTTGCTTCCAAGAACCTCCTTACGACTGTCCATACATTTTTTCCATTTATTGATTAGCATGTCTCCACTTCTGATACATAGGATGTCCTGGATATATGTTCAAAACACGAAGGCTGCCATTCTGATACATCAAATGAGGCACACAATCCTCTAGGATTCTCTGTTGAAAAACATAGTAATAACTTCATAGTTAGCAATGATGTACTAGTTTTAGAAGTATGCAAAAGATGCACGGCTGTCGTAATAGTAAAATATCTTACCATGGTATCTCCATGGTAGTTACCGTAGTTCAACACGTGCACTAGTGGCACGTATTGACCATAATGTTGAGGAGTTTGATTGTAGATATTGTAATTCTCAATATCCGTACAAAATCTGACCAGATGATTTTTCTCCTAATAAGTTAATTCGGAGCCATCGGTGTAGTGGGTTTTGTCTACCATGTTCCGCACATTATTTGAACAATCAAAATAAGCTGTTAACTATTTTGAAATAAACAATATAAATTAGCTAACTATGTTTGAGAAACTCACATAGTGGTAGAACTGGAGGCGTATCAACAAGGACCCAAATGTCCATATTGTCTTGCTTGATTTCAGGATCACCAAGATCCATGGTGACAAGCATACCCTCATCACAACCATACATCTTGCAAAATGCTTCCCAATTTTTGCAACCAAAATGGGTTACGCTCTCAGCATTATACGGATTTACTTCAAAATCCACATCGTGATGGGTCCTTAGCTGAATTTTCTTCGTTTCAAAATTTTCATGGTCCTCAAAATCCATCTTCTCCAAGACATAGCGTCTTGCATGGCATGGGATAAGCTATACTCGAATTGTAAAAGATGAAAATTACACGTTGAAATAGTTGAAGTCATGCTTAATTACGAAAAAAACACTTGTCTCCATTGCGTACCTTTTCAACATCGAAGGTCTCCTCGAGCTTAATGCTGAAGCGCCGATCATCGTCCAAGTGAGGCCTGTCGCACAAACCTCGATCGTCGTGGCACCACCCGCACTCCCCCGGGAGACTTTCGTCGTCCGATGATGACATTTCCTACGTTCATAATTCAAAGATTAAACTTGTACAATTAAATATATGTACTACAAAAACTAAATTAGATCATTATTATTCATCACGGGTTGACTATCGGTTTGTCGAGTCTTTTCTTGAAACTCTCAGCTCGCGTGGTGTATACATTCGACCGTTGGTGATGGTCGCTCCTCCATTTGTCCCCGAGTGCATTACACCAAAATGTCTAGCACACGGGAACGAAGGAGAAGCGACCCCCACGACAACAGTCGGGATTCTTCGTCCTCTCATATATATATGGTGGAACTCTCCCTCACTGATTCCTCTCTGACATTTGCGACCATCGGTGATGGTAGCTCCTCCTTTCGTTCCCGAGTTCATTACACCAAATTGTCTAGCACACGGGAACGAAGGAGAAGCTACCCCCACGACAACAGTTGGGATTCTTCGTCCTCTCATATATGGTGGAGACTCGACAGACTTAAAGTCAACCCGAAATATCGTTTAATTATCTTTCTAAAAGAGGATTTGGCTGGTCTCACCTCGATGTTGGAGCGGGTCGGTGATGGGGACGACGGCGGGGATGATGGAGGGGCCGGGGGCTCCTAGATTTCTGCGAAAACAAAAACCCTATAAGCTATCAACTAATCATATGAATATGCCTTGCATAGTGCTCTCCAATTTTAGCATTCAAAGTTGGAGTAGTTTTCCAATTTGAACATTCAATAACCAAAATCAAATCGCAAAATAAAGTAGTATTCAAATTAGGATGCATTCAATTATAAGCAAAACTACATCATCTCCATGCGTCCGTACATCGTCGAATATTATCACTAATACACCTCGAATACTATCATACATATCGCCAGTACAGTTAGAACCGTAGTGCCCGACGGGTATCGGCGCGGGCGGTGGACACCCAAAGGGAAGGAACCATCACAGGATCATAGCTCCAGTGAGATCCCGGAAGAACCTGCCAGGTATTGTCGAACCTGCCCTCCAATGCAACCATGTAGCGAAGGACGTGCTGGTCCTCCTCGCTGACACGGTGACGTACCACCTCCGCGGTGTCCGGAAGCCTTGGCACCGTCACTGGCCCACGTGACCGCCACCAAACAAGGATCGGGTCAATGATGTGGTGGCTCCTCACCAACCTACGCCCCCCGGAAGGTAGCACCTCCCAAAACCAGCCCGGCGGAGCCTAGTCCCGGAGATGGCCCCTCTGATCAAGCCGGCCTCCTCCGCCGAGTCGACGATGAGGATGCGGGATAGGCATCGTCGATGTCGATGCGGGAATAATTGCTTTAACTAAAAAAACAAACTAGTTCTATTAATTTCCTTACTATAAATAGAATAAAGTAGTACTTACTAAAAATAAACTAGCTAGTTTACCTAGTTCTATTATTTTTCTAACTAATTCTATTAAACACTTTCTAAGTAGTACTTACTAAAAGTTATTGGGGAGGGGGGTACGTATATCGACAACGACATACCCGAAAAAAAAATAAGAAGAGGAAGAAGAAGAAAAAAAAGAGGAGAAGAAGAAAGGAATCGAGGAGGAGATCGAAGAAAAAAAAGAAAAAAAAAGAGGAGAAGAAGAAGGAATAGAGGAGAAGAAGAAAAAATAGAATAATATATTATTCTATTTCTTCTTCTTATCCTCTATTTCTTCTTCTTCTACTCTTTTTTTTCTTCTTTTTCATCTTCTTATTTTTTTCTCCTCTTCTTCCTCTCCTCTTCTTCTTATTCTTCTTCTTCTTCTCCTTCTTCCTCTTCTTATTTTCCTTTTTTCTCTCCTTCTTTTTCTTCTAAATATGAACATACATAAATGACTTTGATCATACACAATTTTCAGATTCCTACACAATATGAACGTATACATAAATTGACAAAGAAAATTCCATGAACAAAAAAATCATAAAAATTCTATGAACAAAATTACAAAAGAAAAAATCATAAAAATTCTACGAAAAAATTGATATATTCTTTGCATATATATGAACATACAAACATTTGCATATTCAATAATAATATCACCACAAAAAATCTAAACTACACATCCAAATTAATACAACTAAATTACAAATCT
>NW_025228057.1:1153628-1154804 GCF_018294505.1 Triticum aestivum
AACCGGGACTAAAGGGTGGGCTTTGGTACCGGTTGGTGCCACGAACCGGTACCAATGTATGCCTTTAGTACCGGTTGGTGGCACCAACCGGGACTAAAGGCCTTGTGCTGCCCACGTCGCGGCACGAAAGTTTAGTCCCACCTCGCTAGCTGAGGGAGCTCGAGAGTGGTTTATAAGCCCCACTCCCGCTGCCCTCTCGAGCTCTACTCAAATGCAGGCTTTCGGGCCTAAACATACTGTATCTGCCTGTGGGCCTATTGGGCCTTCTACGGGCCTGAATCGTGGCCCATGGGTGGGTTTCTAGTCGTATTCAGGTCGTGGTGGCCCAGTAGGTGGCGTTATTTATTCTTTTCCCAGTTTATTTCTTTTCTTTTTTGCTTTATTTATTTTATTTTGTTTCTACTTACAACAAAATACTTATTTATTTTATTTTATTTCGTCTAATTACTTATTTATTTTATTTTATGATAATTCTTTTTGCTATTAAAGTTTCTAACAAAAAAAGTTCTTTATGAAAATCCTTTTTGCTTTTAATGATTTTGAACGGAAAAACTTTGATAATTTTAGTTGCATCAATTTTATATAATTTTAGTTTCAGTAATACTAGAGGTTTCTTATAATGTTTTCAACAGAAAATACGTTGATAATTTTAGTTTCATAAATTTTATTTATGTTATTAAAGTTTATTTTATTTTGTTTCTACTTATATATTTTATAAAAGTTAATTTATTCTGTTTCTAGTTACTTATTTATTTTTTATGATATTTGTTATTTTCCATGCATTTACTGTTTATTTTGAGCTATAAGACCATGAAATTGAAAAGCACTAGAAATGAGCTCCGAAAAGGTTGAAAGTTGGCATGGTATCATCATTTCACCCACATAGCATGTGCAAGAAAGTAGAGAGAGTTACGGCAAAAACTGGATGCACTTCGTGTACAAAACGGACAATCTCTTTCGAAGTATCACGGTTTCATTCAGAAACTCGTCTGTTACAAAGGGATTTCATTTTTTTGAACTTACTTGAACTCCATAGTTTTTTTGTGTTCAAAATGCACCATTCAAAGCCACATCATCAATTTTCAACCCTTTCTGACATCATTTGTTATTTTTCATGCATTTACTGATTATTTTGAGCTATAAAACCCTGAAATTGAAAAGCATTTCAAATCAACT